>NC_054866.1:9135074-9327784 GCF_018320785.1 Cheilinus undulatus
TCTCACAGGTGGGAAGTCACTTACTCAGTGGATAGCTTCTATCATGGTACAAAGTGTCCTATATCAAAACCAGTAACAATCCAGCAGAAACATGAGCAAAGGGATCCCAGCAGTGACCACTACAACAAGCAACATCCAAATAATCCATCTTGCTACTTTGACTGGGAAATTACAGCCCCATATCCCCGCCCCAAATATGAAACGTCAGTGGACAGAACTTAGACCAGTTGACTCTCAACAGAGGAGAATCAACACTATCAAAAAACACTCCAACAGTAAAGACCATTTAGATAAGATAAGATAAGATAAACCTTTATTCATCCCACGGTGAGGAAATTTGCAGTGTTAACAGCGGCTAAGGATCAGCAAAGCAAACATAGAAGAATAAGTACACTCATCATGCACACAGTACACAAAACTAAAACTGTTCTACGCAGTGAACAAAAAAAGAAATTTAACTTAGAATGGGTTAAAACTACACTTTAGCAGAAAACTTTAACTCTGAAATATATATTTAACCCTGAGATATCAAAACACCAGTATATGCTGTGAACAGACCCAGGCTCCATGCAAGCAAAAAAACAGGACTGTGGTGGCATTTTCAAGTGGGAACCAGTCTCTTCCAACTGGTTCGGCTATACCCCAGGAAGGCCACTGTGCCACCAATGAGCAGCAACAGCCAGGAAGTCACTGAGACTGTCAAGTTGAAACCTTCCTCATTGTTTTTTTGTCCCACAGTACCTCAGGCAGGATGGACAGAGGGCTCAGGTGCTTCAGAGCGCCATGCTAGGTCTCACCACCCACCATACCAACAAGCAGTCCTTTCCCATTTACCACATGACCATTCCAGCCCATAAAAGCATTACCACCCTCACCACATCCAGGCTCTGTACATGCAAGATCCAGGCAATCACAATGCCAAGACGATCGTCTCTAGTCTCCCCAACAAGCAAAACATGACTATCCGTGATGCTTACATTGCACGTGACAAAAAACAACAAAGAGAAAGCATCCCACTTCTACTGGACAAACCCTAAATTTACTTCCTCACTGTTAAGCCTCTGCCCCTAAATCTACTTGTGTATGTGCTTTCCTACAAAGTTCACCTTCAGATGGGCTTGCCATTACATGAGTGCTCCCACAGTTTGACAACATAAAGGGAAAAATGCTTTACAGCATCAGAAACATAGCAAGGAAAATCAGTCTGATTCATGAGCAGAGACTTACATTTGGTTTTGATAGATCCCCATCTGTGATAGACCGCGACACCTTTGGCGGAACCTGGGGTTTATAGTCCTGTTTTAGGCTGTCATCCTTGACCGTCCCTTGCTGCTGTCTTCCCTCCCATTCCTTCCCATGAGACGTGGTAAAGTCATGAGAATACACACGGTACTCTGTAAGCGGCCTGCGGCATGTGTGCTGGATGGCCCCCCAGGCGGGACTGGTGTCGCCAGGGTTGCTCCATCGCTGGTGGTGGGTGTGGGTGGGCGTTGCTCCTCCAGGGAGGATGGCAATGTCTGTGCACCTGCCTGGGGTTGAGTTTTCTTGAGCAGGGAGGGTGGAGGACTTTCCCATGTAGGGTCTCCTGTCTGACCTGTATGGCACGTCCAAATACTGGGGTCCCATTTGTTGGCTCATGGCACATGATGGGGAGTGCACTGGAAGAGGACATAAGTAAGATAAAAACCATCTCATAATAATAAAAATAGTCAGCAAAACAAGTGGAAGGCCTGCCCAGGTGTAGTCTATGTCAGAAATATGTCCACACAGAAGAGAAAGGAATGAATAGCCTTTCTGTTGTCTTAATATTGGCAGCTAGTTGCTAGATAATGCCTGTTTACTGCTAACTTCTTTGAAAGTTCAAGATGATATGCAGCTGGGTTTGAAATTGCCAATGGGCCTGCAGGAGGAATTTCAAAATAAAAGCACCGATGGATCGTTACACCCCTAGTTGCTAATAATATCTGAATGAATGGTCTATTGTCATTCATGGATTTTCCTGAACTGGTACCACACATACCTTACTGGTGGTAGAGGTATATTTGATACTAATTCCTGCTGATGCCACACATACTTTTACTACTGTAGCTGTTGATGTTTTTTACTGAAGTTGCTCTGTTCTGTCTGCATTGCTCTCAAACCCCAAATACACGTTGGGCCGGAGGATGCTAATCATGCGTGTGGTTCTAAGGGAGATTTTCCCAGTTTAAAAGAAGTTTCTTCTTGCCTCAGAAACTATGCTAGATGTTGCTTACTGCTGTGTCATAGTAGATTAATGCTGGGTCTTTAGAAATAATCCAACAAAGAGTACACTCTAGACCTGCCCTCCTTGTAAAGTGTCCTTGAGTGTCTTTGTTATGCATTTGTACTATACAAATAAAGATTTTTTTCAAACTGATTAATTAAAATTCGCGTGAGAATTTTCTGTGAAGGTCAAGAACAATACCAATCTGGAAATCTTACACATGACAAATTGCAAGAGCACACTAAAGAGTGAAATAAAATATCAAAAAAGCCAAGTTGGCCAATCGTAACTTTCACAGTGTTGAATTTTGATAGTAATCCATATAGATTTTCTTGTTCACAAAAAAGCCCCATAGAAATCTACATAAGTTGTTGCAACAGTCAAAGCTTAATTTAGTATTCATTCCAGCAGAAAAGTCATGAACTGGAATTGCTACATTTCGAGGAATTCTGCATAGTCCGCTTCTGCTTCTGTAAGCACAAGTCAGGACTAGTCAGAGTTTCGTCACTTAGTCATGCTACTAGAGGTCACAGAGGACAATGCCCTGGTTGGACTACACTAGCTTTTAGTCTGTTATGATAGCCACTCTGTCAGATTAGACGATCACAGACGCTTAAAGATGTGCCGCTCAGACATGACAGACCACATGGTTGTAGTTAACCAACCATCACAGCCAGTGTGAGGATGTTGGGTGGAAGAGGGGCTGGGCTAAATGAGATCAGGAAGGATGACTCTAACTAAACATAGTGTATTTGCTGTACTAAACTGTATTTGCCATTCTATCCAAACCTTTTCATTAATAATAGCTTGATGCTAATGCTAACAGCAGTTTCTCATCAGTTTCTGCTATTTCTGGACAACAATTCTCTTTTTCCGTCTGTTATTTTAGCCACGCTTTGACACATAAAAAAGCTGGATGCTGTTTCCAGACCTTGATCCGTTTCCAAAGCAGTGCACGATCTTCGTTGTATTTTAACTTTTATTTAGTTAGTTTAAATTAGTGACTTCTGAGCTTGCAGAGCCCTCTGTGCTTTCATTGGTCAACTTCATTGTTAAAACAGAACAAATCTCTGAAGATAGAAAGAAAATCAAGCATGCTAGACTTTCTGTCAGAAGGTTGTGAGACGTCCCAGATGTAGGTTCCAATCAAGACGTCCCTGATTGTTGTTTACTTTGACACTCAATGGGGGGTGAATTGATGGATTTTTAAGGGCTGAGGTTTCCTAAAATCCAATGACTGTTAGATCAGGCTGTAATTGTGCTTAAAACATGTCTGACCTCACATTAGAGGATAAGGAGGCATTACTTCACATCAGTGGTCATCAGCTGGTTCAGCCTCAGGACCATCTACTAACCCCTTTTGGAAAAATCCTGACCCAAATTTCTAAAAAATTTCAACCAATTAGGTTAATTAGAAATAAACACTTCTGGTTCCCAAGCCACCTGCTTAACATCATTACTTTAATGGTGTGAAAATCTGTTTCACCTGTTGGGTTGTGAGTTTTCTTTGGCGCTTCTTTCCCACTCTTTCCAGCTGGTTTCTTTCCAGGCTTTTGGCTTCTTTTGACAGGAGGTTTAGACTCTGTAGTCATGCCAGTGGTGTGGACGCTCTGTAAGAATACAAAACAAAATCTGCATCAATCATCTGTTTTTTCCATCAAATATTTTCCTGAAGTTCTGCTCTAACTGAGGCATTTCTTTCTTTCTCTTCTGCATTACTTTTGCAATCCGGTCACTTTTTAGTTTATGCAATCGTCAAGTCAAAAATAACACTGGAGTTTTCTCAGCACTTCCTGTATAGTTTAGTCAGCTTTAGCTGTTCTTAATGTTTGATGAGTTACAACACATCAGGAAGTTACTGCATGAAATTTTAATGATGAATAGAAAATATTCATTCTTCACACCAGTATAAAAGCATGATAGCAATGATAACATCTGTTTGGGACTGATAGCATGTGATCCATATCAACATGTCTAGTTTAAGTCCCTGTGTTTGTATTTGTTTCCTTGCTCCTCCTGGTGTTTCTTATGTTTTGAATATCTTCCTTGTCCAGTGTTCTTGTGTATTATGAAGTGTTCCATGTTTCCTGTTTTATTTTGTAGTTGCCTTCCCTTGTGTGTGATTCCAGTTTTTCTTCCTGCCTCAGCTTCCTTCCACTGTGATTACCCTCCCTGTGTATTTAGGTTCTGTGTTTCTCCCTGTCTTTCGTCAGAACGTCGCATGTCTTCCTACGTGTTTCTCCCAGTGTTACTCCTTTGAAACCTCCAGTGTTTTTTGCCTTTCTGTGGATTTTGCTTTTGATGGACTTTGTTTTAAAGAAAGTTTTGTTTAGTACATTATTCCCTTGTAGTTCCTCAGTTTAGTTTTTCCTTGTGTTTGGACTTGATCATTTTTGGATTTGCCTTTGTTTTTGTTTGTATTAAATTATTTTTTGAGTTCTGCATTTGAGTCCTCCTTTTGAGTTTTTTCACCTGAACATGACAGAACGGTCTGACCAGTTATGGACCCAGTGGATGACGAAGACCTTTTTTCTTTAATAGACTTTTTAATTACCCTGCATGGACTCTGGAAGGACAATAAGATTCACCCCTGGTATGGGGGAGCAGCTCTTCAGGGGGCCAGGAGGGAAACTGAGGCAGGAAGAAAAGCGGGAATCACACACAAGAGAAGGCAACTACAAAATAAAACAGGAATAAATGCAAACACAGAGAGTTAAACTAGACATGAAACACAGGGGACAAGGAACAAATGCCAACACAACATACCAAAAGTACAACCTAAGAAAGCTCCAAGGAAACAGGAGGATATATGAAGAGAAAACACTAGAAGCAACTGGGACAATAACACACAAAATCTAAATACAAAATAAAACTAGAAACACAAATATACAGAAAAAAACACAGGAATAAACACATTGAAAAAATCAGGAACATAATAAATCAAAACATGGATCAAGACAGTCATTTGGGTCATTGGTTCTTTAAACAAAATATCCACACTGAGGTGTATAGAGCTGCTGGTGATCAACAATGGGCATGCAGGGGTGGTTTTAATCATTCAGAGGCCCCAGACAAGGATAAATATGGGCTCCGTTCAAGTTCAGCTAAAAGGAATCATAAGAAGGGAATATAATATTTTGCAGCATCTCTTTTCAGAGAGCAAAGCCATAGAAATACAGGACATACTGAATCTGAAATATAAATACCCAACTATACCTTGTCACTTCTTCAAAGAGCATTTTAACTCAAACATACAAATATTTTAAGATGTATCTCAGCCAGGTGCAACTTGATAATGTAAAAAATGTAAGGTTCAATATGTGTTCACAAATTATAGTTTAATTTATTGTATACCATTTTACCACGCAGTTATTAAAACGTTATCACAATTATAACACTGAACCATTTTAAAAACAACGGGACATCAGACACTAAGAAGTGTTAAGACCAACTAAAAACTGACAGTATTTGGGACGGCCGAACACGCAGAGGCTTAATCACACCAAAAGTCCTCATTTTGCCTCCTCATTAACTATCTACCATGTGGCTGTGAGAGCAGAACCCCCTAAACATCTGTTCTGTATTAAAACTCAATCAGCATTTGTGTTGAACAATAGCACCATTATAGACACCAGAGTGTTTCTGCATGATATGAGCAGGTGGCAAATTATGGACTGACACTAAATGGATTGTTGTAGCATGTGACCGTGAGTCTGCACTTATACCAATATTAGGTTAGCACAGATGCGCCAACCTGTGTTTAACGCATCCCTGCTGGTGGATGGTTTGTTCAATCATGAGTCACGTGCAGCGGACAGAAGGATAGAAGTGAGCTCCTGCACATCTCTTTTGGTAAACTACAAAATGCTGTATGTCATGTTAACTTTGTATTTGTCACTGACACCTGGGGTCTACATTGACCAGTGAAAAGCTGCTAAAGTGTCTCTGTAATGTCACATAAAACCTCTCTGGAACAGAAGATATCTATTATATGAAGTGGACTTGTCTGAAAAACATCAGTGAAAGTTTTTACTCTGACCTGACTCGGTGGTGGTTTCTCCTTTTTCTTTGTGCCACAATGATGAGCTCCTTTGCTGTCTTTGGTTTCTGTTCGGTGCCTCGCCCTCCTCGTCTCTAGAAAGTCACAAGTGTTTCAGATATTTTTCTTATCAGGGTAGTGCAACACCGTAAAACCAAAAGTTACAGCTAAACAAAAAATCAGTACCTCAAGAAGAGGATTCATTAATGGTTTTCTGTAGATCAGATTAAAGGACTAATCTACAATTATCAGTGCCAGGTTGAGCTCTGGAGTAGGTTTTAGGCAGGATTTTCTTCTATTAGACAGAAGGAAGTTCTTTAGAAAATATTTGTGTTTTGTTCAAATCAACAGCCAGTTCATTTACATGCAGTTAGAAAAAGTCATATTGAAATAAACCATACAAAACCTTATCCAAACAGAACTTTTCTTAACAATGTTACAAAGTGATTTACAAATAGCCTGTAGCACATAATAATTACTGTGTTGGTCTGGCTGAAACTGGACATTTAAATACATGCAAACATATTAGTGGGACTGAAATTGTACTAAATGCACAAAACCTGTGCTGCTCAGCTCTGCACCTTCTGTTAACAAACATTTTCCTGTTTACTCCTTTAAATCCTTTACAAGTTATTTTTTCCATAGTTTAGATCACATTGAAACCTTTGATCTACTTATAAAAGCAGGTCTGAATCCAACAGGAAGTCAATGGCCCTTCATTCAAGACAGCAGAAAAATCCAAAAAGACAAAGTTTTGAACAATGGAATTTTAAAATGTGATGAAGAGGATGCTAGTAACGACAGAAATTCTGAGATCAAAAAGATTTTGTCTTTTGACAGCCCCAGTAATTTTGTATGGATACTGTTGTTTAATTTGTTAAATGTTTGATTTTATATGAAAAAATGAATAGATATACCAGCACATTAAACAAGTCAGACTTCATGCATTTTGACTCCACTGCTGCATGACGTCCACATAAGTGTACAGGTGGTTTTTGGTTTATAAAAACGAAATTTTATTATAAAGTTGGGTTTACAAAAAAGTAACATGTTCATCACATGCATACAGTGCCTATTAAAGTATTTACTCCCTTGGATGTTTGACCCTTTAGTTGATTTTATAAATCAATCATGGTCAAAATAATTTGGCTTTTTTGACAGAAAAACCCACAAAGTAATGCAAATAAAATACAAATATGTAAGTGACTGTATTAATATTCACCCCCTTCAAGTCAGTGTTTAGTAGAGTCACCATTGGCTGCAATCACAGCACTCAGTCTGTGGGGATAGGTCTCAGTCAGGCTAGCATGTCTGGACACTGCAATTTTACTCCATTCTTCTTTGCAAAACTGCTCAAGCTCTGTCAGGGTGCACAGGGATCGGACGTGAACAGCCCTTTTCAAGTCCAGCCGCCTATCTCTACTGGATTGGACGTTTACTCGGCCACTCCAGAACATTCAACTTGTTGTCTTTAAACTAGGGATGCACCGATCCACTTTTTTTCAGTTCCTATCTTATTCCGATAAATATGTGCCAATACCGATACTGATTCCGATATATATATATTTTTTTAACAATTATTATTGTTGTTGGTATAATGTGTGAGGTTACATGAAGCAGTAGTAAACCACCCAGCTCTTCTTATTAAAAAGCAAAAAAAATACAAAAATGAATTGAATTTAAATGTATTGCACGTATGACTACTCATCCGAAGTGAAAAGAGGCCAAATATCAAAGCACAATATTAATCAGCAAAGAGGAACGGGCAGCGCTAGCAGTGCTAAAGCTAGCACTGCCCATTATCAGGCTAACGTCACACCCACCCTTCTTTGTGTTCTCTCATCTTTAGACAAGTTTTGACTATTCTAAATATAGATTTACGTTTAATCTACTAGGTACTTATACCGCTAAGAACATCCTAACTAATACTAGCTCAGTGACACACAGACTGTCTCGTGTTAGACTGCGGTGCGTTCATGGTCTACCGCAAACTGTAGGATGGATTTGGATCGGTCACTTGGATCGGCGCCGCCAGACAGATATCCGATCTATTAATTACATCCATATCGGACCTGATACCGATATTGGATCGGATTGGTCCCACCCCTACTTTAAACTATTTCTATGTAACTTTCTCTGTATGCTTCAGGTCATTGTCTTGCTGGAAAATGAATCTTCTCCCAAGCTGCAGTTCTCCTACAGACTGAATAAGATTGTCCTCCAGGATTTTCATATATCTTGCCGATTCATTTTATGCTCTACCTTTATAAGCCTTTCAGAGCCAGCTGCCTAGAAGCACCCCCACAGCAGCATGCTTCACAGTAGGGATGGTGTGTTTGTGGTGATGTGCAGTGTTTAGTTTCTTGTCTGATGGCCAAAAAAGCACCTTTTTAGAGTCATCAGACCAAAGAACTTTCTTCTACTTGACCGTGGAGTCTCCCACAAGCCTTTATGACCCTTGTTTAGATTTAATCTAAATTTTCTTCAACAGTGGCTTTTCTTTGCCACTCTTTCATAAAGTTTTGACTGGTGAAGAACCCGGGGAACCGTTGTTCAATGAAAAGTTCTTACATGTTTTTGTTGTAGAAATCTGTTTTCACTTTGACATTAAAGATTTTTTTTGTTGAAAAAGCTGATTCATATTGACCATGACTGATTTATAAAATCAATAAAAGGGTAAAAAATCCCAGGGAGTGAATACTTTTTATAGGCACAGTACTGTACTTGTTCATTTTCTTACCTCAGATGACCTCTTTGAATAAAAAGGTTTTAACAGACCAGCCTGAGGGATTTAGCACATGCCCATCACTGATGGCCATCCTGGATTGATGCTGCCATCAATCAGTAGGTATTTAAAATATACAAGGGAGTAACTGCTATTAAAATTTTCTAATCTACTGACAGGGCCCTTAAGTGATTTGGACCAAATAACCATGAAAAACCAACCCACAATGGAACTGAACACAAATGTGGCCACTATGAATGGAAGGGTTAAAATCGTAGCCAATCACTGCAGGCCATCATCCAATTTACCATTAAATACTTTATAGCTTGAGATGTAATTTCAGTGTTTTAAAGACCGCGCCCCTGTCCTCAGACATCATGCTGGGAGTCTAAATGGCATATAGATGAGTCTGACCTATTTATTTGCTCTTTACCTTCATTGTGATTGTTGCTGATGTGGACTAAATCTTCTCTGCTCCTGGCGGCCTGCCAGCCTGCAGTATTACAGCGTGGGTTATCTGCTGGGAGGGGAGACCAATCACAAACATTGAGGATTTTCAGTCAAAAGTCAGAGTGAATGGAGGTCACATAAATTGTTTTCTAAGTCACAGACAGGCAGCTAGTAGATTAAATCTAAATCACAGACAAGAGGATTTTTTTTGTTGAATGATTTTAGGTTAGTCTATACTGGATCAGTATGATTCAGGTGAAGGCATCTGTGCCAACTAAGGAGATAAAGTTTCTTTATGTATTTTGCAATTATATTATCATTACAATAAAACTCCAAAATCTCTTTCTGCTGTCAAATCTATCTGAAGCTTAACAGCTAAACTGAATGAATGAGAACTGACTGTACTCACCAAGGGTTTCATTATCTGACACAGACTTGGATATGTTCTTTCTGAAAATCAAAGAAAATGAAACGTCATTGAAGGAGGCTTTTCGTTAGAGTTGAAGTAAATGTTCCCTGTTGTCAGAGATGTAGTGGTGCTTGTAGAAGTTGGTGCACTCTTGATTCTTATGCCCTGCATTTTTCAGCAACACATCGAGGACAGATTAAACAGCTGGTGTTAGACTGGTCTTGCAGTCTGGCCCTGGGTATTGACCTACGGGTGGAGATACCAAGTGAGGGGTTGGTATTACTATAAATGACTCAATGTGATGTCACGTTGGGCATTGACTCTGAACAGACCATCAGAATGAAGACTTTCATTGGGAAGTTAGGCAATTAAAAAAAAAAAAATCATAAGTCATAATTATGGGATAAAAAGTCATAATTATGAGATAAAATGTCATGAGTATGATATAAAAATTTGAAACTATGAGATAAAAGGTCGTAATTAAAAGAAGAAAAGTCACAATCATGAAATACAAAGCCGAAGTTATGAAAGAAGTCAAAATTATGAGATAAAAAGTCATGAGATAAAAAGTCAAAATTATGAGACTGAAAATCTAAATTATTAGATAGAAACCCATTATGAGATAAAAAGTTGAAATCATGATATAAAAAGTCATAATTATGAGATAAAAAGTCATTATGAGATAAAAAGTCATAGTTATGAGATACAAAGTTGAAATTATGAGAACAGAGTAGAAATTATGAGATAAAATGTCATAAGTATAAATTAAAGAAGTCAAAATTACGTGATAAAAAGTCAAAATTATAAGATAAAAAGTCATAATTTCAACTTTTTATCTTATAGTTATAACTTTTTAATTCATAGTTTTGACTTATAATCTCATAATTATGACTTAGGATTTTTTTCAAGAACTGCCTTACTTTCTTATTTTTTCTTTTTGAAATGCAGAAATGTGCTTCCATACTTTCAGATATAGGAGGACCACAAAAAAAGGACTGGGTTGGTCTAAATTTTATCGCTTGTAAGATACCCCAAAAAGTGTGTCTTACTATTCCAGTAAATCTTAGACTTCACAAAAAGACACATAACACAGAAAACAAGTGTAAACTCTGATGTCTGATCCAGTCACTCTGTAGAGAGCGGATCGTTGGTGCACGCTGTCTGTGTGCAGAGCTGGACACAAGTCCTTTAATCTGTTTATCATTGATTATTGGTAGTGATGTTCCTAGAAGAAGTTCAAATCCAGTTAAACGCAGATCTTAGGAGTGTTTAATCAGCTAGTCTAAAGCAGTGGTTCTCACCTGGTGGTGCTGCCTTTAGTGGGTCAAAAATGTGACTTAAAAAAACTGTTGCACAAAGTCTATGATGTATGGAGGCCCTAAGTGGACAAACTTTCAGGTTTTTTTTCCCTTTTCTGCTGGAAAAGTAATGTTTTTCTAAATATTTTGACTTCCTTCCTATATAAAGTATATGCCCCCTTAGATGTGTTACCCTTTTGTTGATTTTATAATTATTATTATCAGTCATGGTCAATATAATTTGGCTTTTTTTTTTATACAAAAAACATCTTTAATGTCAACATGAAAACAGATCTCCGCAAAGTAATGTCAATAGCAGAAATGAGGATCAGCTGAATGCAGTGAATGTGTCTTTAGTGACAGTAGTCTAAAGACACCTGTGCCTGGAAGGTTCATTCACTGGTTCATCAGTATCCCTGGCTACCATTACACCATGAAGACAAAAGAACACTCCGAGCAACTTGGAGAAAAGGTTATTGTTAGTATAAGTCAGGGGGTGGATACAGAAAAAAATCGTCCTCATAAACTGAGGATGGTCTGATCTAGACATGCAAGAAGGAGACTAGTGAGAGAGTCCACAAGACACCTGTGACTACTCTGAATGAGTTAAAAGCTTCAGCAGCTGAGATGGGAGAGACTCTGCATACAACAGCTGCTGCCCTGGTTCTACACCAGTCAAAGCTTTATGGGAGAATGGCAAAGAGAGAGTCAATGTTGAATAAAACTCAAACTAAGTCTGGTCTGATGACACCAAAATGGTGCTTTTGGCCATCAGTCAGGATGGTAGGCAAACACCAAACACTGCACATCACCACAAACACACCATCCCCACTGTGAACCACAATAGTGGCAGCATCATGCTGTGGAGATGCTTCTAGAAAGTCGGCCCTGGAAGGTTTGTAAAGGTAGAGGGTGAAATGAATCTGGCAAAGAAAATTAGGGAGGACAATCTTATTCAGTCTGCAAAAGAACTATGACTTGGGGAAAGAAGTATTTTCTAGCGAGACAATGATCCGAACCATACGGCAAAAACTAAACAGAAATGGTTAAAGGCAACAAGGAGAATGATCTGGAGTGGCTGAGTCAAAGTCCAGACCTCAGTCTGATAGAGAATTTGTGGCTGGACATAAAAAGAGCTGTTTACACACTCTTTTTGTGCAACCTGACAGAGCTTGAGCAGTTTTGCAAAGAAGAATGGAGTAAAATTGCAGTGTCCAGATGTGAAGTCTGACTGAGACCTGTTCACACAGTCTCAGTGCTGTGATTGCAGCCAAAGGTGTATCTACTAAATACTGACTTGAAGGGGGTGAATATTTATTCAGTCAATTATTCTACATTACATATCATTTTGTACATTTCTGTTTTCCCTTTGACACTAAAGACTTTTTTTTCTGTCAAAAAAGCCCATATATTTTGACCATGATTGATTTATAAAATCAATTAAAGGGTAAAACATCCAAGGGGATTTGTATAGGCACTGTATATCTCTTTTCATTGGTATAACAAAGGTTGGTTTACCAAAATAATGCAGTAATTTCTTGAGATCTCTAGCAAACAACCGGACTTTACATGTTATCACCAGTCAGCCAAAGAAAAACTTGGTTTTTCATGCAAAAAATTCAGTCAAAGACGTTCAGATAGACAACGTGAACGAAACATGCAGCCTTTGTAGATTTAACATGATCCAAGGGTCTTTATGGATGCAGTGTGATTGGCTTCAATGTTTTGACTTGGGATCTTTTCTGGTGCAGCAGGAGGGGACAGGCCGTCAGATTTCAACATTAACTTCTGTTAATTTTGAACAGAATCAAGGATAAACTGTTATAGCAGCTTAACTTTTTGTTAAGGGATTAATAGTTGAGCAGTTCTGCCCACCTCTCTCAGCGTGCATGCATGATGTACTATTCTTGCAGACTGAGACACCATAATGTGAAGCAAAGTTGTTTTTCTGTCAAAGTAAAGTCAGGGAAGAGAAGGTGTTGTGGGCTTTAAGTAGGTGGGTCTTGAATCCTCTTAATCCATCAAACCCAAAGCCATAAGCTGCCTTCTGGTGACCAGTCTGCAGTGCCTTGTCTCTCAAAAAGAAAAAAAAAAACCTCAAAACTTACTTAATAATCTAAATGTCTTCTAAATGTATTTTTAAGTTTAGATGGGCTGTAACTTTCTTTTCTTGTAGCTTTGTATTTTTACTTTAAAAAACGAGAAAAACCCAGAGATAAGACTGAGGAATGCTGCTGAACAGCCTGTCTGCTCTGCTGCAGAAAGGATTTACAGCATTAACCCTCTGTGGAAATAAACAGGGAGCCTTTCATGCCATATATGGGACAGTCCTTTCACTTGCATGGCAGATTTTTGCTGCACGCACATCCAATAAAAGAACCACAAAGAAGGCTAAACCGTTGACCAGACACACAGAAGCCTGAATTCCTGACAGGATTAAAATTCATACAATTCTACTACTGGCCTGAGTTATGAAAGCAGCAAGCGTGGTGACATCTGAACGTAGGGTGAACTCACCTTCTTTTCTTTTTATTCGAGTTTGTCCCCTGAGGCATCTCCTACAAGAAAACAGAGCATTTGTTAGCGATGGGTAACAGGGATGAAATGGAAAAAATTCACTCCTCTCTCACATTTAAATGAAATAAAAGGTCTTTTATACATGTTTAGTTCAGAACAGTAGAGCAAAAAAGCATTTTTGCCACCCTTAAATGTTTCAGATCAACAAACCAAGTTTAATATTAGACAAAGATAACATGAGTAAATACAAAATGCAGTTATTCAAATAATGACTTCATTTTTGTGGGGAAAAAGCCATCCAATCTTACCTGGCCCTATGTGAAAAAGTAACCCCCCCCCCCCCCCCCCTTGTTAAATCATGAGTTAACTGTGATTAACCACAGTTCTTGGAAAGCTGAGTTCAATTTCACTTTCCACACACAGGCCTGATCACTGCCAGATTTGTTGAATAAAGAAATTACTAAAATAGAAGCTGTCACACAAAATGAAGTAGGCTACAAGATCTCAGAAAGAAACGCATCATGCCACGATCCAAAGAATTCAAGACCAAATGAGAAACAAAGTGACTGAAATCTATCAGTCTGAAAAAGCCATTTCTAAAGCTATGGAACTCCACCAAACCATGGTGAGAGCCATGATCTACAAATGGAGAAAACTTGGTAGAGAGGGCAGCCTACCAAAATGACTTCAAGAGTGCATCAACGATTCATCCAGGAGCTCACGGAAGAACCCAGAATAAAATCTAAAGACCTGCAGGCCTCACTTGATTCATTTAAAGCCAGGGTTCATGATTCACCAATAAGAAAGACACTGGGCAAAAGGGTCAGAGTTTTGCCACTCTGATTGGCCCATAATGAATGTAACCAACAGGATATTGGTCCAATCATCCTCTGAGAGTCTTTCTAAACTGTGTTGCACAGATGGGAGTGAAATTTACCCAATGCCATGGAAATGCAAAAAAAATCTATCTGGTGTGTCAGGTTTGTCCAAAAGCCCCCTTCCAGTAAATTTTGTAAAGATGGCATGGAAGTTGATAATTATTAGCGCCGTGGTCAAAATGCATCAGATGTCCCATGTATTATAACTCTCACCATTGATATAGACCTTCCAGACCCTCGCCATTTCGTGTTGTCATCCAGAAAAACCGCTGGGCTGCACGATCGGCTGCATGAGCGACTGGAGGATCGGCTGGGGATGGGAGGGGGTGGACCGTCACCGGAGTTCTGCACCGCCTCATACAGGCTGTCCATAGATCCCTCCTGATGCCATAGACAGAGAGACAAAAACCGTTAAAGAGTGCTGCAGACACATCTTTTAGCAGACGAGATTTATGAATGGATTTAATCTGGTTGGATTAGGTCTGATGTGATGAATTACACACCAGCGTACATGTTTGTGTCAGAGTCAGGACATGTCATGTTGTTTAATGATTGCTTTGTCCCTTAAAAAAAAACCTCTACAACTACAAGTCAGGCATTTTACTGGATTTTAAAATTTTAATAATTTGTTTTTCATTTGCAATTTTGAATTGAACAATAGGACAGAGTAGATGAATCATGCCACCCTTCCCCCGCCTAGTGCTTCATCAAGTCCGGGTCAGTCTGTTGTGGATTTGAGCGTCTGTTGAATTCTTGTTAGTTGACTGAAATGTCAGACTTGACATTTTAATGATGTCAGACTTGGTTATAAATATCCTTGCTCACTAAATATTAATCCTTCTTACCCCCAGATGTGCATACATATTTAAAACAAGCCTTTATTTAATTCAACAACTGAAAAAGAACTAAGGGACATCTTGTCAGTTGTGGGTAATTATCAGTTATGGTACAGGCTCAAGAAAATACATTTCAAGCATAGATCTCACCACAAGGTCTCTAATCTTTTTTATGATCAAGTCAGGCTTTCATTGCTAATTTACCCATGTGATGTTAAAAACAGCTCTGCATCAACACTGGTTATGAATTTGAGGAGCATTTACAGTTGTGGAGCAGTTGTTTGACAGTGAAAAGAACAGCTAAGAATCTTCCACAGTACCTCTGAGGTAGTCCCTTAGGCCCAGTCCACATGTAGGACTGTACAAATGCAAACCCCTTGGATGTTTTACCCTTTAATTGATTTTATAAATCGATCATGGTCAATATATTAGGCTTATAATTAGGCTTTTGTGCCAAAAAATACAACAAAACCTCAAAACAAAACAAAAAAAACAAAACAAAACAAAACCTAATGTCAAAGTAAAAACACATTTCTACATAGTAATGCCAATTAAATAAAATATGTAATTTACATTAGGTAACTTCATAAATAAATGTCAGTGAGAGAGTTGACCAAAAACTGGATGATTGAGCTCCAGAGATTCTATGTGGAGGTGGAACAAAGTTCCAGAAGTACAACCATCACTGAAGCCCTCCACTGACCCGGGCTCATGGCAGAGTGCTTAGACAGAAGCCTTTTCTCAGAGTAAAACACATGAAAAGCCCACTTGGAGCTTGCAAAAAAATCCATGTGAAGCCATGTGGGCTTTCATGACTCTGTTTACAACTGCTGCCCGGGCTCTTCACCAGATAAAGCTTAATGGGAGAGTGGCAAAGAGAACGCCACTAAGATTAAATCTGGACTAGAGTTTGTTCAAAAGGCATGTGGGAGACTCTATGGTCAAGTGGAAGGAAGTTCCTTGGTCTGATGAGACCAAAATGGTGCTTTTGGGCCATCAGACAAGACGGTGTTTGAGACCAAACACTGCACATCACCACAAACACGTGATCCCCACTATGAACCACAATGGTGGCAGCATCATGCTGTGGGGATGCTTCTAGAAAGTCGGCCCTGCAAGGCTTGAAAAGGTAGAGGTTCAAATGAATATGGAAAAATATATGAAAATACTGGAGGATAATATTGTTCAGTCTGCAAGAGAGTTGAGCTCAGTGGGCGGGCTCTTGTCTACCATTAGGTTGATCCAAAATTTGATTGAGACAGCGATTTCAATATGGAGGCCGCCATGGATGGCTTTAAAAGCTGTTTGAGTCCGTCTATTGTAATCAAATGGCTGACGTCAGACAGGTTTTAGCCAATTCTTTTCACAGTCTTTGGGCAGGATGCATTTTAAAGTACTCATTTGGTATTCATACTTCTGCTAAAAAGACTGATACCAAAAGAGTTTTTTGTAAATACTGATATATCAATACTGTATTATGACTACTCCCACCACTACACGCAGTATGTTGGTATGGCATGCTCTTTACAGCACATAACAATGTGTGTTCATGTTAACTGGACAAGGCCTTGGTTGGAGATATGAAAAAGGGTTTTTGAGAGAGTTTATAAGTGTCCTGTAATGCTCAGAAGAACAGAAATTCACTTTTCTGTATCATTCCTTGTGTTTTGAGCATAAAATTAATAAAACCTGAATGTGCAAACCTTAAAAGTTCAATGAATCCATGAGCAAGAGACAGCCAACAGTATCTGTATTTATATTAAACAGACAAAAAAATCTACACAAGGATTTGATATGTGTAGAGTTATGATGCTGCTGCAAAGCTCTTTAAATTTGCTTTACAACCACGGATGTCAGCGAGGATGAAATTTCCTCAGAGCAGATTCCAGCGTGGATTAAAACGTGTTCAACTTCTTAACTTTTCTTCTAGGAAAGCTTTGCTGTGTCACTTTTTCCCATTTTGACTGGCTGTACGATGTTTGATCTGTGTTGGACTCAGGGTCCTTTAGTTTCAATGAAGCAGGGGTCTTTTTGCACACAGCAGACTGGTTTCATAGATCTGCTTTCTTAGATTACAGGTCTGATAATGAAGCCACATACATCTCTTTGTCTCAATACTTTTAAAGAAAAAATTAATTTGGGCCAAAGGACAAACCAGTGTGCATTTCTCTTAAACAACCAAAACTGAGTTAGTTTTTGTACAAGACCCCATTGTAATCCTGTAGCCAGGGGAGCTTAGAGGGTTCAGAAGAAGCCTGCCCCATGGAAAAAGGTCAAGCATTTAGGCTAAGTCTGTTTTTCTTTGTTAAATTAATGTGTCACTTTTTAAATGATGATGGTCAGTGGGCCTAAATGAATCCAACAAAATAAAAGCTCTCATCCAAACAAAAGTTCCTATTCTGTTAAAAGCACTTTTGTGATTGTCCTTCCTCCATTATTGATTGTTGTAATAACTCAGGCATGTGACCCAACATATGGTGCAGCTACACGTCATAAACCGTACAGTACAGCCCTGCACGGGACTGTCTTCTTTATCCCGCTGGATTTCTGACCCTGCTCCTGCAATCTGTCATCTGCTCACGCCCACACCCACATCATATGTATCTGCATGTGCATCAGTTGCACAATCAGGGGTGCATTAAACCCTCTGTGTGGTCTTATAAAATAAAGACTGGTTCAAACTTCTGCGTCAAGTCCACACTGAATCGGTGCCATAGTGGCGTACGCCATAGTGTGCGCCTCATACTTGAGCGTATGTGTCTGTGTCACTCTGCAATGCTCCACAGTGCAAATTTTTATTAAGTTCTCGGCCCTGCTGCCATGATTCCCGAGGCAGAGGATGAGGAATGCTTGGCACTTCTTTTGCCTCTGAGAGATCAGTGAGGATAAACATGGCTGATATTTTCAGATTTCGTCAAGTAGTTTTGGCTAGTTTTAGTTCTTCCAGATTTATCTCACCCTAGAGTACGCTAAGCCTGTAGACAGTACTCAGGGACTGGCAGTCACCAGTGCAAACCAGCTGACCAATCACAGGGCTGATCAGTGTTGTTTAGACGTGTAGTTACAATTTTGAGAAGGTACACATAGGCTAGGCATGAAGGCCTCTTTGTGGTTCAGGGCAGTGTTCATTTTGGCAGCTTTTTAAATTTTAGTCTTAGTCCTACAACCCAATTCCCAAAAAAGTTGGGGCGCTGTGAAAAATGTAAGTATAAAAACTGAATGCAATTTTTTAACGAATCTCATAGACCCATCCTTTATTCACAATAGAGCAAAAACAACATATCAGATGTTGAAACTGAGACACTTTACGATTTCAGGAAAACAACAGCTCTGTTTGAATTTGAGTGCAGAAAAAACTCTCCAAAAAGTAGGGACAGGGCTATTTTTACCCTTGTATAGCATCCCCTCTTCTTTTAACAACAGTCGGTAAACGTCTAGGAAGTGAGGAGAACAGTTGCTGGAGTTTTGGGGGAGGCATGTTGTCCTATTCTTGTCTGATGTAAGAGTCTAGCTGTTAAATAGTCCTAGATCCCAGATTCTTCATTTTCGGATGCTTCGAATGTTTTCTATTGGTGAAAGGTCTGGACTGCAGGCAGGCCAGTTCACTACCTGGACTCTTCCACTGTGACACCACGCTGTATGTGGTTTAGCATTGTCTTGCTGAGATATGCCTTTCCTGCATAGGCCTTCCCTGAATGATATTGTCTGGATGAGAGCATATGTTGCTCTAAAACATCTATCAGCTTCTCAGAATTGACGGTGACTTTCCAGATCTGAAGATGTCCACGCCGCATGCACTAATGTAACCTCATACCTCATACATCAGCACACAGGCTTTGAACTGTGTGCTGATGATAAGATGGATGGTCTCTCTCTTTTTCAGTACGCATGACACAGCATCTGTGGTTTCCAAAAAGAATTTAAAATTTTGATTCATCTGACCACAGAACAGTTTTCCATTTTGCCTCAGTCCATTTTAAATGAGCTTTCGACCAGAGAGAACAGTGCAGTTTCTGGATCCTATTCACATATGGCTTCTTCTTTGCATGAAACAGCTTCAACTTGCATTTTGTGGATGGCATGGCCAACTGTGTTGACAGACAATAATTTCTGGAAGTGTGTCTGAGCCCATGCAGTGATTTCCAGTACAGAATCATGCCTGTTTTTAATGCAGGGCCACCTGTAGGCCTGAAAAGCACAAGCATCCAATATTAATCTTTGGCATTGTCACTTGTGCACAGAGATGTCTCAAGATTTTTTTTGAATCGATTGATGATATTATGTGCTGTAGATGGTAGGTGAGCCCCGTCCATTTTTACTTCTAATAGACTTTAACTCTCCAAAATACTTCTTTTATACCCATGTCATTTGTTGAAAAATTCTCCATTAATATTTACTTTTACAGCCTTTTTATGCGCTGTCCTTACTTTTTTGAGATGTGTTGTTGTCACCGAATTAAAAATGAGCTAAATGAATGAAATAAAGATATATGAGATTTGTAAATCATTCCTTGCAAGGATTACATAGTTATTTACAAGATGGCGCCCCAAAATTTTTGGAAATAAGGTTAGAATTTAAGATAATTTCAAGTTTAAGTCATATTTTTGTCATTTTTAACATTTATAGTTTATGTCTTGTTCTTTATCAACAAAACCCAAAACATTTTAGTCCAGTTTTAGTCAATAAAAGTTTTTACATTTTTGTCTAAATCTTCACATTAATGCATTATTAATGCTTTAATTGGTTTAAAATACACTCCTGAAATTACTGACTTATCTTATATCGACACTGGGGAAAAATCAGGAATTTTAAATGTCCAACAGTCCCAAACTAACATATTCATCTAGTTTTAGTCTCCTTGACAATAACTAAACCTTCTTCCATCAGAAAAAAATCTATTTTAGCTAGTCTTGGTCTAGTCTTCCTAAAAAAAATGTGGTCTATTTCTCATTTGCAGTTTCATTTTCATTCATCAGCACTCTTGCAGTCTCTGTCGGTTACTGTTTTTATCTGTAAAAATTGTCTCAATGTCAGTCTTGCCTTGCTTTGTCTTAGATTTATAAAAATCAAACATCATTAATTTTACCTTATTTGTTAATTCCTTTATTGCAAAGCTAAAGCTATCCAACTGAGACCTGCTTGACAGCCTGCAACAATAAAACTGTCTGCTCCTGTGAGTTTTCATTAAAAATACAGCCCTCTTACTCAAAGTTTAAAATAAAACAAAAGTGCAAAAAGTTGCACTGTTAGAAAACAGAAGCCACCCTCCTGCTGCTAGCTACGGGCCTGCACGGTTCATGTGATATGGACAAAAACAACAGAACAATCAGTGCAACCACTGTCTTAACCTCTGTAGACTGTAGCAAGACGTGTGGTAATAATCCTGATTACTAGTCAACATCTGTCCAAAGACAATTTTCTGTATTCATGCCCTTGTGCCCGCATGTAGCATGACAGCTGCAGCAGCATCTGAGGGACCATATGTGTGAGTGCTGCATGTGTGAACATGTGCCACTGCAGCCGCAAGCTTGTCCTTACTGTTGCTGCTTCCTCTGTTAGCAATGTCTTCTTTTCTTTTTCTTATTGTCTCATAGTAATGAACATGAAAAGAACCACATGACCTACAGCACTGAGGTGCACAAGCATGCTACCAGTATGTCTAAGACTTACTCATGTTGTACATGCATAGTAAACACAAGAAAGACATAACAAAACAGTGGGTTTAGCTGAAGTGTTTGTACATTTTTAGACATTTAAGATATGAGCAATGCCTCACCAGCAGCTCAGATTAAAGGTTAATGATCTGACATTCAGCCAGAACATAACAAAGGACTCTTATCAAAGCTATATCTGCATGTGTTGGGAATATGCTGTTTTTAAAGGCTGAGTACCTGTGATAATAATGTTTCGCATACTTTTCCACACATACAATCACACTTCTAAACACTTATGTTAGACAGCAATGCTTTACTCACATTAATGAACCATGGTACTTTCAACAGTTGCCTCAGGAAGCAAACATCTCTTTTCTTTTTTTTGGCCCAGGAGCATTTTTTTTTACACCTAGAGGGAGAAATCAAAGTGAGTCTTACCAGTGAAAAGCAGAAAAGGTTCATTTTGGCTGCGAGATGTCCTGGTCGTGTCCGTGCGTCTGATGGAGCGAGCTGAGTGACAGCCAGCGACGGAGAGACACAACAGCTCAGTGTGAGTCCAGCCTGGGTCGCCTGCTGTCTTCTCAGATTAATACCACAGTGAAATCCCTCCACTAATCCAATAGATGGACCACCATTACTCTACCAGCTAAAGCAGAACTCACAACAAACCCAGACTGGATGAAAATGTGTTTTGGACTTTTTTTTATGTTTGCTTCATTCAGATTTAAGCTGAAGTGTCTTTATGCCTCATGCTGAATGGTATTTTATAAAGAGTTTTAGGAATGCATATTAAAAGGAAATTAAGAAAATCAGTTTTATGAAAGCACTTTTTTGTTTGCTCTATCTGTTTGAACCTTTCTGAAACTGAAACTAAAGAGCACTGCTGCAGTAAACAGGCACATCAAAAATATTAATACAAAAAGATGAAATATTAATACAAAAAGATAAAATAAATAAAAATCAAAATAATTACTCAAAACGCAAAAAGGTTTAACCCCCTAATGGAAAGAACCATGTATGGTCACTATGGTCACCTTCCCTCATAGCCCTATAACCCTAACTCTGTGATCCAGTAGATCCAGAATGATTTTTCTCAGCCAATCAGTGAAGATCAATCAGCACCACAGAATGTGACATCACAGTGTCTGACCAATCAGCCGTGCCCCAGGGCATCTCAAATTTCCAGTTTCCTCCAGAACTGAAAAATTGCAGCTCTACATCTCTTTTGGTTCCAAAAATTGGCCCTAAATCCTGACTAACCATGATGTTGACGAAACTCACACATTATAAGGGGGAACAGCTTTTGTATTTTTTGAATACAATTTCTAGCATTTTCTACAATTTTAGTCTGAAAAAAAGAGAAACCATATTTGGACATACACCTGTTCAGGGCTGTCAAATGTTGTATATGTTAAACATACAGCCACTTTGTCTAAGAGGCTGTACTAGTTTCTTGAAGAAAACCTTATTGTAATGTAGGATAATAGTACCGTTATAATGGTCTCACTATGAGTAGCCGATGCTCAAAGCTAGACAGTCAGCTAACAACTTAAACTTCTCCAAGAACTGCAAGAAGTAACTTTTCTTGTCATTTATCGAAGAATTCCTTTAATTGATGTGTATCCTCTATCTTTTTGGTAAAGCTGCAATAAAGCACGCATTATACAATGCATTAAGAATAATAAACACAAAAAATAAGGCACCGTCAAAACCCATAATTAGCAAACTCAAAATGCTTACAGCTCTGCTAGCTAACACTCTGCTGGCTAAAATTCTGCTAACTACAAATATACAGCATATGAAGTACAAATTTAAACATGAACCTCTGCCTCTGTCTCCATCATAAAGCATAAAAAATACAATACTCATGGTCAAATAGTGTCTAAGGCAACACAAGACAATACTGCAACAGGTGAGTCAACTGCTTTCTGCACTCCAAGGGTACATGGCTATTAGCTAGCACACACAGTGTCAAAACAAAACTTACCAGACTGCATACAAAGACTTTACAGGCACTATAATATTCAACTGACTTTACAAAGGACAGGACACCTGTAGTGTAGCTGGATGTTGCCACAGGGTTGAAAATAAATTAAGACGGATCCAGTGGTAAATTTTTTATCCAGTGTGTATATGTTTTATTACCTAAATATAAAGCCTTATGCTGATGTGGTTTATATCAGTTTTTATTTTTATTGTTAGCCTACATTCACTCCTTCATGTCTATTTTCAGCTTTAAAATAGCTCATAAAAAGCTCAGTGGATAAGTCAAAAGTCATCAAACATTCACCTTTTCATCCTTTTTAACAAGGCCATAAGGAGTTTCTTTTTCCGTGGTTGAGTTTATGTCATCTACAATATATTCAAAGTCGTTAATTTCCTTTCAAAATAAAAGCATGTCTGTATTAAACAGGGAGTCGATTACCCTTAGTTTAAAACAATAAAAAAAAAGACAAAAACAAAATAAAAAAGAATAGTTTTAAATGCAAAATTGTGGAACAAAAAGGGGAGATTAAATTAAACTGATGCTGTACATCTACAGAAAGTATTCAGACCACTTTCACTTTATTCTTTTTTTTTATGTTGCAGCCAGATGCTGCAGTATTTTAAATGTATTTTTTTTCTCTCAGGACTTTTCTCTCAGTGCCTCATAATGACTAAGTGAAACACAATTTTAGAAATTATTGCAAATGTATTTAAGATTTAAAAAACCCTGAAATATCACATTGGCATAAGTATTCAAACCCTTTGCAAAAACCCTTGAAATTTAGCTCAGGATCCTCCCATTTCTCTGGATCTTTGCTGAGAGGTTTCTACACCTTGACTGGAGTCCAACTGCAGTAAAATAAATTGATGGGACATGATTTGAAAAGGCACAAACCTCTGTATTCAAGGCCTTACAGCCGACAATTCACAGAAGAGCAAAAGCCAAGCCATGAGGTCAAAGGTACTGCCTGCAGAGCTCAGAGACAGGATTGTTGTGAGGCACAAATCAGGGGAAGGCTACAAAAAAATCTTCTGCACTGAAAGTTCCCAATAGCACAGTGGCCTCCATAATTCTCAGATGGAAGAAGTTTGCCACGACCAAGACTCTCTGAGAACCGATTGCCCAGCAAAACTGAGCAATCAGGGAAGAAGGGGCTCAGTAAGAGAGGTGAACAAGAACCTGCAGCCCTCCACTGATCTGGGCCTCTTTTCAGCGCAAAACCCTTGAGAATCAAACTGCAGCCACCATTGAGGGGGTCCTGTATAACGTCCCTGTAAGCTTTTAAAAATCCTATTCATACATGTGTACACGCCACATTTGGGAGCAGTGCCTCACCCTGCTAACATTCAGTTTGTGAATTGTTGATGTGATTAGTCCAACATGAAAATAACAGATTGCTCTGACTAACAGATTGATTTACTTTTCATTTCAATATTATTCTAATTTTAAATATCTTGTTTTAAATGAGCCTTCGTTAGGAAACGTAAGGGATGTGTGGTGTCATTTAAATTATTCTTTATCCATGGCATTATACTGTCTCTGTGTCCATTTGACCCAATGTTTACCTGTGGCTTATGCCAGCAGTTGGAATCGTACCAAAACTTTGTGTGCTCTCTTTCCTGTTTCAGTTGATCATTTTGAGTGCAGCCTCTGCTGAAAATAGACGGGGGTGGAGTTCTTGAGCAAAATGGAGCACCTGGGACAGGCCAGAGGACGTGCTGTAGAATTACAATGACTAACCAGAAAGGGAGTTGCTTGCACTGGGGTGCGGATTGCAGCATTTACACAGTATGTGGAATTTGAGGGTGAGAGGCCATCAAACATGGGGCAATTTAGTCCCTGAATTTTGCTGTCACAACTCTTTCTGTGTGGGCCACAGAGAGCAATAACACACATCCATCCATTTTCAGTAACTCTTATCCCCCAGGGTTGCCGGAGGCAGGGTACACACTCAACTGGTCACCTACAAATTACAGGGTTGACATACCGAGACAATCAACCATGCACGCTCACACTGAAACTACAGGCAATTCAGAATCACCAATTAACCTAATTAGCATGTTTTTGTTCTGTAAGCTAAAGTAACCCATGCACGCAAACACCACACAGAACGGGCCTGTTTGATGGTGATTTGAGCCAAAAAGCTTCTGGCTGTGCAGCCCACTGTAGATACACAATTACACTTTATTTTAATGATTAAATGCTTCTGGGAATAAACAAAAAGTGATGTTAAATGGAGAAAATATAAATGCAATGATTGATATAAGTGTGATGTTACATATTGGCAAATCTGCTCTCTATGTTTTAATAAGCAGAAGCAAATGAAGTGTAAAAGGTTATGATCTATTAATCTATAAATCATCCAACTCTGTCGTCTGAGCGGCTCTAATGTAAGGAAGAAACAGATGGAGGGATTAACACATATGACCTATATTTTCAAACTGATGTGACTGTGTGATTTGCATTAAGTGGACTGATTCATGGTGTGTAGAAGTGTTTTAACCACCCTGTTCTTCAGGGGGGATCATCCATCTCTGCTGAATTCTAGTGCTACATATTTGTATCTGGTATGGAAGTCTACGTGTCATTTTAGACCTGGATCCACATTTGCAGCATTCATGTGAACACAAGTAATGCAGTCAGAGCTGAATAAGGAAACAATCCTTCATCACAGACTTTGCTTGATTTTAGAAACGCCTTTAATTGCTGAGATTAAGAATTAATTTGGCACTATTATTAGCTCTGTTATGAATCATTGGCCTTTTTTTGCGCTTCAGTGTCTTGATTGCAGTCGTCAGGCAGGCTTCCAGTAACAGGGTGGGACAGTCTCTCATTCACATGACAGGTTGACTGAATGCTGTCAGGCAAGATTCAGTCTCCAAGCTGTGACACCTTTCAGGATGGTGAATTTTATTTCCGTGTTTTCAGTGAGTGATGTATGAGTGGGTGATGGCAAATGAAAAGATCCTCTCTTAGAGTGGGGTCTTCATATAAACACCAAAGCCAGTCCTTACATACCAAAATAGCCTTTATTATCATCATACATACATAAAGAAAATGTGTGTGTTCCTGTGCATTATTAATCATACGACAGTGAAATGGTTCCTGTGTCGTGTTAAATGTCGTTTGACAGGCTGTGGGGGGAGGGGGCATTAAGAGGGCACACTTATTATAATAAGTTATACTGAAGGGGGTTTGGGGTCATGCGCAGGACAGCCTACTGGAATTACTTGGGCCCCTTACGGGTTTAAGGGCCCTCCTCAGACCTGATTTAATAATATAAGTGTGTGAGCCTCCTGGCTGCCATTCAGGCTCAGATCAACTTTTAGGCTAACTGGCAAAAAATTACTAACAAGAAGTAGATTTTGAGGTTGTATGCACTGCATTTTCTTGCCCTTTCTTTTCTAGTCTCCCAGCTTTAGTTTAGTTCCTGACACACCTAACCTGACACTAGATGGGCTGTTTTATATGTTCATTGCATGGATATCAGTGCTGTCCAGTGATAAAAAAGTTAATAGAATTACGAGTTGGACTAGATTACAGATAGATTTCATATTCCTTTTTGTAATTGGTTAATATATGAATTAATGTGTATATAATCATTTTTGCCTATATGTTACTCTGGTCTTCACATTAAGAGTTAATTATCAATTTACTTGTCTCTTGTTTACTTGTCTCTCCTCCTTCAAAACTGTGATGGGGCGATGGATAAGGATAAGATGTGAATTTATCTTTTAAAAATAATTCTTAAAACATAATGACAGTGTATTAAGGCCATCTCAGAATAAAATAAAATGAGGATATGTTCATTTTTGAGAAAAAAAGAGGCTGATTTTGGAGGGAAACTTTGAAATATTTGAGGTTATAAAGATGTTTATTTATAAGAAAACAAACTAATGCCTTAAATTTTGACATTAGATACTCATACATTTCAAGTTCAAAACTGTGTAAAGTAAAAAAAAAATTAATTTCTTGTGAAATAATGACTTTAAACATGCAACTTGTCTAGATAATCACTATTATTTTTTACTAAAGTGGCCCTGAAGCAGCATCATGATAATGGATAGTTCATACTGGTAGATATTTTGTCCAGAACAAGTGTATGTGGTGTATTATGTTGAGGTTTGCTCAGTGAAAAACTACAATTGATGTTTAAATTTCTCAAGTGGGTCTTAGGGGGGCTTAGTGTTTCTGAGATTTGAGTCAGGGGTCCATAAGGGAAAATGTTTAGGAATCACTGCTCACTGTCAGTATTTCAGCTCTCAGTCTCCACGGGCTATGTGTCTCCTCTCTCTGCCTCTTCACGTGTTCTTTTTTACTCTCTAAAGGTACGTTGAAATTCCTTATGAGTAAGTTTTAATCAAACCCAAATTCAGCGTATATGGATGTAGTACAGCAGCAAACTTATACTTACCTACTTCAAATACTAATTTTTGCCACTGGTATCCAATTTTTGTTTCCTTTAACCCATTTTTGCCACTTTTTAACCACTTTCCACCATTTTTCCTGCCCATTTGAACACTTTTTGCCTTTTTTGGCCCACTTTGGCCGCTGTCTTCCCAATCTGTCTCTTTTAACCCATCTACAGGCCCGCCCCTGCCTATACACAGACTACGCTTAGAGCGTTTTTTGTTTCAATAAAGAATATGATCGTTAAAAGCAATGATCATTTTTGAGACTTTTTTCAGATAAAAGTTAGTTTTGCAGAAAGACGCAGGACTCTGTAATCCTTGTTGATGACTCTTTTATATGCATCTAACTCAGGATGAATTACAAAGACTTTGTATTAATCATTAGTGTAATAATATTTCTTCTAGGTGTTTTAAGATAATTTTGAATGACCATTGTTAAGTGTAAGGGCGATGGTGGTCGGCAGTGTTGGGGGGGCCTCATATAGGGGTCTGCTTAGGGCCACGCTTTCATCAGGGGCAGCCCTGTCCATTTTGGCCTCTTTCGACCAAGCGGCAACCTCCGGTCCTGAAAAACGAAGCCAATGCAGAAGTGCAAAAAATGGCAACTGTCCACTTGAGGCTGGCTGCAGGAACACCGGAAGTCCCGTCTGGACACCTGTTAAAAAGCCGTTTTTCACACTAGAAATTGATCCAAAGTTTGGTTGAGACATGATTTCAGTATGGAAGCCGCCACAGTTTGGCTTCAAGAGCTGTTTGAGTCTGCCTATTGTAAGCAGACATCACACAGGGTTTGTCTAGTTCAGGGATTTCAATTACAAATTCAACAGGGCCAAATTTTAGAATCGAGAAATGTAGCCGGGCTGGACATGTTCAAAGCCCAGTAAGCAGCTGGTAATGTCAAATTTTGAACCAATACAGATCAATTTGATGAAAAATATGCACTTTTATTCATAGTCTCCCTTTTTACTTTGGCAACATGACAAAAACACATCAAGAAGTGCATAAAACATGACAACATAGCTGTATTTGAACATAACCTGCAGTAGTAGAAATGTTTTTTTTTTCCACAGGAAAAGAATTAAAATAAACAGAATGAAAAAATGAAATGAAATTCTGTAAAAAATAATTTTGGTCACATCTTACCTAGGCATATCTTAATGTGCATAAAAACTAAAGTTGCACATTTACAGCTACAGTTGAAAAGGACATGTTTCGGTATTTTGGGGCAACTTCTGTCAGCATCACTAGCCACGCTTCAAAACAAAGCAGTGCACTGTAGGCTGACTGTGGCTAGGCTAAGCAGAGTGTTGCATTCATGGTCTGAATTACTGTGGAAATTTATGAAAACTTACAAAACAGGTTGCCCTCTGCAACTTTCTTTCTTTCTTTCTTTCTTTCTTTCTTTCTTTCTTTCTTTCTACAGTCTATGCTTTCAATCCATTTTGCCTCTCTCTAACCACTGTTTTCCTCCAATTTTTGCCGCTTTAAACACCATTTTTGTTTCCAATATCACAATTATTAGATAAATAAATCCAGTTCTTTCTACTTCATCATCTGGCATACTGATGTTTGTGCACATGATGGATCACCCTTGAAGTCTGACATAATTTTCCTAGTGGTTTTGTTCAGTGTACCTGTCCATATTGTTAACTTTACCCCCCCAAAAAAGAGAGGTTTTAAGAAAACGCGATGATAAGAGTGGTTGTTATTCACAGCAACTATAAAATATTATCACAGATTACCTTTACATTACATTTGGCCCCCAGAAAGCTCTCCCCTTTTCCCCACCTTATGGGTGGCCTTGGTTCTGAGCAGGATGGTCCTTGTCCCATATATTGACATTAATCACTAGATGACACTTGACTGATTATGGGTCAGATCATCTGACAGCTGATTACCCATCATGCTCTGATCACGTCAGTCAAGTGACACCTGTCAGTTAATCGCAGCCCGCTTGTGCACATCAGCGATACCTATGACGTCAAAAACCACAAACCAAATAATTACATTTACTCCAGTTACTGTGAATGACTGGCTTTTTATGTCCGTGTTCTTTTTGCATACTTGAGTAGGGTAGCCTTGTATTCTTTCCACCTCTGCTTTAATTTATACACACTGTGGCACTGAGCTCAAACGCAAAACACTCAAAAAGTTGGCAACCCTAACCTGCTCATGCAAACATTTCACTCACATGCCGTTTTGAGCCTGACTACAAGAATTGGCCATTTTCCTGTGTCACCTTTATAAAACACAATAACGTCAGCACGTTAGCAATGAAATCCCGGCTCATCAGGACTAACAAAAGACAGCTCAATCATTTGATCATTTCAAATATTTATTCCTTTTTAACAGAGATTTCCTAAAAGTCATCAGGCTTACATCACAGCAGGGACAGAGACAGCGACCCACATTGCAGACGCCGCTGCAGTGACCCACTAAGTGACATCAGGAAGGGATTAAGTGAGTGCTTATGTGCATGTGTGTGTTTTTGCCCCACTTCCTACTCATAGATTACAAATATTCATAGCTGTGGCCATCGGGGTGAGTGGATGGTCACAGATAAGGCTACACAGTTCAAGTTTTGTAAATACAGGGTTCAGATATTTGGAGTTAACAGAACATCTTCAGCATCATTTGGATCTCTCATCTTCTCCACATGGATCAGGTGGCTGGTTGATGCCTAGCTGCTGTTACATTCACTTTCGTTGCAACATGTGATGTTATCATTTTCAGATGCGCAGGTTGCAGCTGAAGCACAACCACGGATGACAACTGCAAGAAAAACAACAATATTAAAGAACCACCCCTGTCCAAAATCAGTGTTTTATATACAACAAACTGGTAAAAAAAAGAAAAAAATTCCTACGTACCCTCCGTACCCTCTGTTGTCTCAACTTTGCACCAGGGTTCATCTGCTGGACAGTCAACCAAATTTTCACAAATGTCACCTCCTGTACAGGAGTAACAGCGGATAGTGTGCACAACTGAGGAGACAAAGTAGGTTAAAATTAGTTTCCATTTATTAAAACATGAAGTAGCACAGAAATATGGTTCTAGATTTAAATGAGGCAGGAACCAAATTAACTGAAAAGTTTTATGCAATCAAGACTTTGAAAGAAAACAGTTTTTCCTCAAATGTTACACATCTGTCATCAATCCAAATGATCCAGTTTTGTTAAACATGTTCATATTAAAGTACGTCACCCACTGTTTACTTAATTGAATGCAATATAGAAACACATAAGATACACAGAAATGCAATGTGAAGTAAAGTTCTCTTTACCTTGAGTGCTGCACAGCAGCAGCAGCACAGTGACAAGCAGGAGCTTCATGATGTCAGAAGGTATGAAGTATGAGGCAAAACTCGTCGCTCTGGCTCTTTTATACTCACTGAGACGCACGCCGGCACATTCCATCCTAGAATTAAGTGTGTGCTTCCTTGTACGCAGTGATTCCTGTAAACCTATTGTTTCATAGAGGCAAAAAAAAAGAAGAAACACAAAACAAAACATGACACCGCCTCAAAAACATTTGTTCCTTTTAGCTCACGCCTTCCTCTTAAGGCTGCAGACGTTCTTAACCACAATCAAGTTACTTTTTAACTGTAAACTTTTATTATTCCAATGAGTTATTTTAAACAAATGTCAGCGAATTATTTTCATTAAATTTTTGCTCCTTTGTTGAAAGTTCCCAAATGTAAACTTTGAGTAATGTTTTTTGATGCTGTGTGGGTTGTGCAGGAATGTCCTGGTGTTTCTTTCTCTGGTCTTTAACTTTTTTTATTTTTCTCTTGTCTTTATTTCAGCTTCTATGTAAATGTTGTGCATAAGGTATGGCTATTAAAAAAAACAGATTTAAGCTGTAAAACAATTCTGTGGGACAGAAACATTTTTTTACTATCTTTCTCCTTCAATGTCCTCCTCTTCTGGATTAATGCATTCACTGATCAGAGCAGTGCAAAGCTCTTCCTCGAACCCCTTTTATTCTTTTAACTTCCTACACAGACTCTAAACATGTTCCTTTGAGCACAGATTTCATCTTAAGAAAAGGGAAAAAGCCACACAGTGCTAGATCAGGATGGAGGGTGATCAAGCACTGGGATTTGTTTTTGGGACTGAAACTGCTTCACAAAGAGTGCAGTGAGAGCTGGTGCATTGTCTTGAATTTTTCTCTGTCGTCTGACTTTTTCTCTCAGTAGTTGTGTTGATTTACCATTGACCCTTCTGGAACCCACTCCTTCAAAATTATACCCTTAATGTCAAAGAAAACAACCAATATGACCTTGACTTTGAACTTTCTTTGCCGTACTTTCTTCATCCTCTGTGACAATGGTGTTTTCCAATGCGTTGTCTGCTTTTGTCACAGGATAATATTGGAATATCTAAGTTTCATCACATGTAATCACTCTTTCTATAAAATGTGCATTTCCTTCAGTTTGTTCCAAAATGTCTCCACAGATTTGCTTGTGATTTTCCTTTTGATCAGGAGTCAGAAGTTTTGTGGAAGGCTACAAAAATAATGCTGCACTGAAAGTTGGTTTCACGTGGGGTTTGCAGAAAACTCTGATGTTTATAGCTTCCACAGATCTGTGCCTTGCAACAATCCTGTCTCTGAGCTTTGCAGGCAGTTTCTTTGACCTCATGGCTTTTAGTTTTATTGTAGTTGTTTAAGTCAGTTGTTTTAGTCTCACTCTTTAGTCTTCAGTCTTTACTTTTAGTCCAAACATTTACTCACTTTCCTAAATCTGGTGCCAAATCATGGTGGTGTGTTCTATGCAGCCTGTTAAACCTGGGTCCCTGCTTTCTACAGCTGAGCAGCAGAAGAACAACACACGTTTTGACAGATTTTCCCACACTGGAGAAATATCATGGATTTTGAATGTCTGATGAAACTTACTTTTTCTCAGAGTTTTTTTTCATCAAAGATCTATTTTTTGCTATTCTTAGTCTAGTTTTTGTCTTGGAAAAAAGGTAGTTCGACGAATTAACACTTCTCAGTGTATGGGATATGAATAACCAGGTTTCTCTGTGTGCATGTAAACACAGTATCCTGGATATGATGAAAGCCTGGACTACTAAACTAAAGTCTATGGAAACACACTCACTGACAGCAGCTGCTAAATTTTGAGAACATTTTTTTTATAGATTTGATTTTTAAGTTTTCTCTCTTTGCTAAATGTAACCTTCGCTGTTATATTTATTGATACCTATTATTTACATGTGGGTTCGTGATTTTTCAACATGCTTCATTATTAATGATTAATTCTTATAGTTGTAAAGCACTTTGAACCAGTTTTGTGTATGAAGGTTGCTCTATAAATAAACTCGCCTTGCCCTAACATTTAAATCTGTCATGCTTTTATTGACTCAGATGGTGTGTTACAGTAAAATCAGCTTGTTTTTAACCTTCTTCTGTTTAGTACTATTATTTAGGTTGCATCCTTTGATTATAGGCCAACCTTATGCATATATACCTTCCAATTTAAAATTTTAGAGGTCACTTTCTTTTCTTCAAGCTTTGGCTCTAAAGAAGAAAACAAGGCTTGGTTTTGGCAGGTTTAATTAGCGAGACAACATCTACAGCAGGACTTTACTAATGTGATTAGTTTGGCCTAGTTTCCTTGCCTGCTGGACAACATTTTAATATAAGGCCATAAATTAAAGTAACTCAGTTTGAGATAATTGGTGAGGGTGTTGCTCCGTGTGCCAGTCTTTGTTTATCTTCAGCAGTGAAGCAAATAGAAGCACCGCCTTTCAATAGTTTGGGGTTAATACTAAAAGAAGTACTAAAGTGAAGGTAAAGTTGGCATTGCTATACCAGGGCTCGTATAGGTTCATAGCTATGTACTTCTGTCCAAGCCATTCTTGTACAATCATAATACTTCAAGAATATTTTAATGGGTTTTTCTTCAAACTTTATTCTAACATTAAAATAGGGTGAAGATGAAATTCTGTACCTAATAGCAAAGTATGTGAAATGGAAATAAATCTCATATTTTAAGAATAAAAAGTCATGAGGTTGTCTTATCCTGGCCTCAAACATTAGAGAATGGACATTAATTTTCCAAAGCACTGTATATGTCTGCCATTAAAGGGTTAATTAATTCTCTTATAAATCAAACTTTACAGTGACAGGTGGCTTTGTGTTGACTGCCTTTCTATGTGCATCACTTTAAAAAAACACACCGATAATCAGCAGAATTCCCGCATCACGAAGCCTCACCCTCCACAAGTCAAGGCCACAAAGCATTCACATTTCTTGCAGGCATCCGGCTCATATTCTTTGATATAAAAGCATTAGAATTTCTGATTTTTACATTTTTATTTATTTAAATTTACATAGTTATAACTTAGAAAAAGTGGTCAAACAATGTGTATGGAATAGGTAAAATTTGCCGCAAAGTTACAAGCATAAATAACCTTTTACATTACAGCACCTATAAAAAGTATTCAACCCCTTTGGATTTTTGAACTTTAACTGATTTTATATTGTCAAAGTAGAACCAGATTTCTGTTGACCTAATTCAACAGAGGTTCAGCCAACTGGTGCCTAGTAGTCTCACAGTTAGTGAGGTGGGGATCACCTGAGTGCAGGTGATGCAATATAAAGACACCTGTGTTGGCTACCATTACACCATGAAGACAAAAGAACACTCCAAGCAACTCAGAGAAAAGTTCATTGAAAATTATAAGTCAGGGGATGGATTCAAAAAAATTCCAAGGCACTGAACATCCCCCAGAGTTCAGTTAAATCCAAGAAATGAAAGGAATATGACACATGTGTAAATCTGCCTGGATCAGGCCGTCCTCACAAACTGAGAGATTATGCAAGAAGGAGACTAGTGAGAGAGGACACCCAGACATCTATGACTACTATGAAGGAGTTACAAGAGACTCTGCAGACAACAACTGTTAGCTGGTTCTTCATCAGTCAAGGCTTAATGGGTGAGTGGCAAAGAGAAAGCCACTGTTGAAGAAAACTCATTTAATCTGGACTCAAGTTCACTAAAAGGCATACAACTCCTCACTCAAGTGAAAGAAAGTTCTTTGGTCTGATGAGACCACAATGTTGTTTTTTCACACAAGATACTAACCTTGCGAAGCAGATGGATACACCTGTTTCTGTGTTTCTCATTGGTGAATCCATCTTGTGAAGCTCCTCTCTGAACTGTTCGGGCCCGGTTAGAAAGTGACAGGATAATCGGTGACGAGGGGCAGTACTTTCGGGCGCGGCGGAGTTGTGATGTAAGCAAGCAGCAACAAGAGGCCGGTGCAGTTAGACATTAGCGTGGATGCTGGTGCTTAAGCGCCAGTTTTATCAGAACTGAATGACATTTCTTCGTTAAAAGAAGAACAAAGAACAGCAGTGAGTTGTTTTCTTTTCAAAAATGACAAAAGTCATGTACTGACATGTCTACAGTCACCATGGTTTATGTTAGAGCCTTGCACTGGAGCCCTAGGCCCGAGGGGCCCGACAGCCCGAGGGCCAGGCTTCGGGCCAATGATCATATCATTACCTCGGACACAGGCCGGGCTCAGGCTCTTTTGTTTTAAACCTGCCAATAAGAGCAATGTTTCGTGTTTGTGTTTAACCAATTTAAATGGCAACACTTGAACATAGCAGCCGCTCTGCCCCTCCCTTCCCGCTCTACGTGTCCCAGCCAGCGGTAGCAGCAGCGAGTGTGCTTTCAGCGCAGCTGGAAGAGTGATGGAAAAAAGGAGGACTGGACTTGCCTCTGAAACTGTGGATGCTATTCTTTTTCTGCATGATGCCAAGTAAACAGACTGTTCTTCTTGTGGTGTTTAAAGAACAAATTTGCCATGTTAAGCAGCTCACTGTTGTTGAATTGGACGTCACCATGTTCAACATTGATTAATAGTTCTACTATAGAATAGAATAGAAGTGTTTATTTGTTAATAGGCCTACTATTGCTGCAATATGCAGGTCAGCTGTTGCACTGCACTGCTGCATCGCGCGCGCCTAAAAAAACAAAACAAAAAAAAAAAACAAAGTCGGGCTTGATACGGGTTCGGGCCTGATAATTCTGAAAACCTGTCGGGCCAGGCCGGGCTAGGGCTCCACCCCCTCGGGCCCAGATAATAGGCCTATGCAGGGCACTAGTTTGCGTTATGCATTTCTGTATGGAGTTTACTCCTCGGTAGCGTCACGTGTTTTGTTGCCCTGATTGGTCCATAAAGATGTGACTGACGGAGCGTTCACCCAATCACGCTTCAAGTTTTTTTTCAAAGTCTCTGCCCTTTCCCAAACGCTGTCCATGAGAGGTTTACCAGATGGATGTGTGAAACACATCCATCTGGCGTGTCAGGTTGACAAGATATTATGTTTGGCAGATACTTCCCCAGGGTTCAGTTGCTCGTCACTGTCATGCTGAAGATGCTCCCCACATTTAAGACTTCTCTAAGGTGGCCCTATTTTATTCCAGTCACACTACTGTAAAAACCATCCCAGCCCTACATCTTGACCCACCACTTTAATCGTATTTAACCACAGGACGCTGGTTCTAGTTCTTTTTAGAACTTGTTGCTGGTGAAACAACCAATTGCTTTATCTTCATCAGTACATTTGAATATGGAGTCTTCACATATTTGACTTCACTGACAGTGAAGAAAGGTGGTTTCATGTTTAAGCCTACTGCAACAGATCACACCCTCATTCATTCAGGTCAGGTAAAATGGTACTGTTTGTGTTTATTGTTCTCTGAGATGCTTTCGGTTCCATCTCTGCTCTACTTGTTCTTCAAGTTTTTCTTTTACTGGAAGATGGATCAGCGACAAATATGTTAGACATCTGGACCATCAACCAACCTGTACAGTCATATTACACCAGGTGTACCCAAGTAAGACAGTCAGCTGTGTTTACACGGCTGCACAGCTAACAGCACATGACGAGTTGTCATTACCACCACCAACCACCGAGCAGATGCCAGGTTTTCATAGCTCATTTCAAGGAGAGAAAAAGTGACAACAACCCCAGGTGTACTGTCTAAAACATGCTGTCTTAGATTATATGGGATCAGGTTCTTTGGATCAAGTTACAAAGAGAAACTTAACACTGTTTCCTTGTTGCCAGCACAAGAACGTTCCTGTACTGGACTGAACTGTACCTGGCACAGGTGATTACAGAGATAGATCAAATTGCTTGGCGCCATGTATTCCAAAGGAAATCATTATAGGTGTGTGTGAAACATGAGTTTTAGGTCTGAAATTACTTACAGAAGTGAAGATGCATCATTTTTAAGTACAGCCCCAATTTAAAAAAGTTGGGACACTGTGTAAAATATAGATAAAAACAATGCAATGATTGTCAAATTTTATAAACCCATATTTTATTGACAATAAAACACAGGCAGCATATCTGATGTTGACACTGAGATATTTAGAAAAATATTAACTCATTTTGAATTTGTTGGAACCAACACATCTCAAAAAGTAGGGACGAGACAAACAAAAGGCTGGAAAAGTAAATTGGCAACAGGTCAGTCACATGACTAAGAGGCAGAGTCTCTCACAAGTAAAGATGAGCAGAGGTTCACCAATCTGCAAGAAATTCCATCTAAAACTTGTTGAACAATTTCAGAAAAATGTTCCTCAATGTAAAATGGTAGGGACTTTCTATATATCTCACCCTCTACACTACATGATATATAAAGATTCAGAGAATCAGGTAAAATCTCTGTAAGCAAGGGACAAGGCTGAAGGTCAGTATTGGATGGTCGTGATCTATGAGACTTCAGACGGCACTGAATTAAAAACAGGCATGATTCTGTATTGGAAATCATTGCATGGGCTAAGGAGGAAGGCAAATGTGAAAACGATCCAGTAACACCACCATCTTCTCTAAGCTAGAGCTCATTTAAAATGGACTGAGGCTGAATGGAAAAGTGTTCTATGGTCACATGAATCAAAATCATGGAAACCATGGATGCTGTGTCCTGTGGACTAAAGAGGAGAGGGACCATCCTTATCAGTGCACATGTCAAAAGCCTGCATCTCTGATGGTATGGGGATGCATGGACAGCTTCTGGAAAGGCCCTATCAATGCTAAGAAGTATATAGAGATTTTAGAGCAACATATGCTCCCATCCAGACAACATCTCTTTCGGGGAAGGTCTTGCATGTTTCATTAAGACAATGCTAAACACATACAGCATCTATCACAACAACATGGCTTCACAGTAGAAGAGTCCAGGTACTGACCTGGCCTGCCTGCAGTCCAGATCTTTCAACAGTCGAAAACATTTGGCATGTCATAAAATGAAAAACCCAGCAAAGAAGACCCAGGACTGTTCAGCAGATAGTATCCTACATCAGACAAAAATGAGACAACATTCCTCTCCCAAAACTCCAGCAACTGGTCTCCTCATTTCTTATATGTTTTTGAGACATCCCTACTTTTTTGAGATGTGCTACTGCAATCAAATTCAAATTGAGCTCATATTTTTCATGAAATGGACAAATGTCTCAGTTTCAAAATCGTATGTGTTAATTTTCTATAGTGAATAAAATACTGGGTTTTGAGATTTGCAAATTATTGCATTCATTTTTTTATTTACATTTTATACAGTGTCCCAACCAATAAAGAATTGAATATTCGGCTATGTCCTGTAGTTCTCTGACTTTTTACCAGGAAAGAGAGGCTTAAAAATATTACATTCACTTGCTCTGATTGCTTTCAGCTAAATGGAAAAAGGTCTTGTATTAGTGTTTGCCTAAAGCCCCAAAATTACTAAAGTGGCCCTGGCACAGGGGAAATACGTATCTCAGCAGCACTCCCTCATGAATCTTTATATTGCATACAATATGCTTAAAGGGAATTGTTATATACAGTGCTTAACAAATTTATTAGACCACCTGTCCCAAAGACCATCCAGCATCATGAAGTGCTTTAATGCGGACTCTTTCATTGTCAGTGAGCTCTCTACATTTTACCATTTTGAACAGGAATGAGGAATTTCAAACTGAATACACCTTTTTAGACACAAATTTGAGCTGGCTCACTGGGCGTCTCTGAGAAGTCAGAAATGAATCAGGCATAACATTCAACCACTAAAACACATTTTTCTCTTCAGGAATGCAAGTAAATAACTATAATTTGACATATTAATCAAGAAATATTAATGTGCTTTACAATTTTTTTTTTTCAGTTTTTTTTTAAATCAGTAAATTTGAAAATTCATGGATAAAAATAATAATTATATTTTAGCATTAAAAATATCATTTGGGTTAAAGAGCTTCTACATATTGGTGTATTAACCATTGCAGAAACATAAAAAATGATTTTGGTGATTACCAATGCTGTTGATTTAGGCCAGCTGTGGCATAAACCTTAGTTTGGTTAGGGTTAGGTTGGTCCAATAAATTTGTTAAGCACTGTATATTAGACCAGTGGTTTTCAAATAGTCTTCAAGTCTTGGTGTGCCGTACTACAACTATACAATAACTTAAGTTCAGTCAGGACCACTTTGTCAACAAAAACATGATGTGTCATATTCATATGACTGTTCTGGTATCCCACTGCCCTTCATTGAGCCTACATGGAAAGCATCAAGCAGGAACGACACATATCCCTGCTTTTCCTCTTCCTACAAGGAAAGCATTGAGCTTTTATTTTGTGAATTTCTGGTGCTAGGATTTCAATATAATCATCTAGTTTCTTATAATAAAAAATAAAGCCACAATTCACACAGTTCACTTTATGATGTTTCACATTTAAATCTTTATTGGTACATTTACAAACAAGCAGTGTGAATTCATTCAACTGAAATCACAAAATATCGGAAATGAAGATGGAGAAAAACATTGCCAAGAAACACATTTGATATTACAGTCAAGATTTTTTTTTTTTTTAAATCAGTGCAAGTATAAAATCTTGACAAAAATGTTACATCTCATAAAAACTAAACTTAACTAAAAAGCCCAGCGGTAAAAACTAAACAGAAATCGAAAACAAAAAGTGATAACGAAATCATCTGGGGGAATGATTTGGTGGTGCAGGTAAATGGGATGAAGGAACAGCGCAGTTATGTTGTGTTCGGACAGGGATTAGGGACCAGCTTGGCTAACTAGCATCTTTGAGTCATCCCACAATGCATGACCAACCATGCAGGACATTTGTTTACCTCTGCAGTGGGAAAAGGAGGCTGTGATGTTATGGTGTAAGGAAAAACCCCTTTACTGAAGTGTTCTTTGGCCTGAATTTAATACTGCAGTGTGAACACAAAATGAAACCATGGGGAAAACTCAACGATGTGTCATCATATTATCTGAATCAGAACAAAGCAAACAAGCTGTAGCTATAAAAGCATCCTAGACGCATTGAGTCATTCTGAGAGTCTTGTTGTCTAAACACCTTAAGTTTCCATAAAGGGTCCAGAAAAACCACTTGGCCTGAAATAATGAGCCCCTGCTGCAGTACTCTTTTACTTCAGTGACCCTAATGATGGCTGACAGTAGAAATGTTGGTGATAAGAGAGTCAAATCCTTCAGAGAAGTATGTTGTGTTACAGAGCTGACAGCTGCCCATAGGTGCATAATGTGTGCATGATGACAGATGAGTGCACTTGACAGGAATGTGTCAAACCACAGCGTGATAGATGGGAGGCCTCTGTCAGGAAAGTTAACCAGAGCTCATGTCCTTTTTAAACCTGGCTTGTTTAACCTATGGCTGCAAAATTGGGTCAAAAATTAGGTTGTTTTTATTTGAAATGCCTTTGTTATTAGAAGTTGTTTTTATATATGCCAGGAATGCCTGAAGAATGTGTGCTAGGTATCATCTAAGTTTATTTTAAATAAATATTTTAGACAGATTATGTTGTAAGGAGGTGGTTGCAGCAGTGGCTGGGAAACACTGACGATGGCCTTGATGAAGACCTGAGACGGTCGCAATGTGGCAGCAATTTGTTTTCATGTTAAAGGCATTTAATAGAAAACCTTTAGTGTGCCTTGGGCCTTTTTAAAGACATTTGCTGTTTGAACCCACCTGAGAGTCAACTAATGTTTGATTTATCTGGAATGTCTCTTTTTCTTGTTACAGCATGATGCACATCATTCCTGACCCACAGATATCATCCAATAATGTATTTATAGCATATATTTATTTTTACTATTGGTGCTAAATATATAATTTAATCTTCCTTTTTTAGATTCAGTTTCATTTGGAGTAGCACTACATCTACTTTACACCTCTGCAATTATTTCTAAAACTTCAAGTCCAGTGTGTGATTGTTTTTCAGTGTAATGTGGACATTTCTGATATGTTGTTACTTCTTCTGTGTTTGCTTACTGTCCTGCAGTCTTGTTCCCGTTCATGGGCGTAAAAGGGGCATAGGAAAAACAGGAAAAGTGCGTATGAGCTTCCAGCTTACAAGGACATGGCATTCACCAATTCAGGAACACAGGTGCAAATAATTCACTTAGAAAGTTTCTCTCTTCCTGAAGAACAAATTAAAGTATTAAGAAGATAGTGGTGAATGAGGCACGATGATGTTAAACTCCTCTTGTTGAAAATGATTAGGATTTCAGATTTTCCTGCTCCATTGCATCCTGTCTGTCAGCACTGGGATCAGCATTGGATTTCTTACTTCTGTGGATCAGAAGCAAAACATGAGTGAAACATCAGAAGCTAAAAACATGTTAGAAATTTACTTACGGAGATAGGTTTAAGCTCCAGGTCAGGTAGATACTCCAGGTCAAATATTATTCAGACACAAATAAAAGTTATTCAGTCAAATACTTGCTTGAGTTAAAGTAGAGTACTTGCTCTTAAAAACGTGTTATTATGCAAACTACTCTAAAAATAGGGATAGAAAATTGTATTGATAAGGATGCCATTGTGGTAAATGGACTTGAGCTTCTGTTTTTCTTGTTGTTAAACTACTCAAAGTGCATTAACACCACAGGTCACACCAACCCATTTACTCCAGTATTCCCACACTGGTGGCAAAAGTTGCTGTGGAGAACTGGCCATCAGTATTAGCTATTCCCATTCAAACATCAATACACATTTACATGACACTGATGAAGCAGCGGGAGCAAACTGAGGTTGTCTTGCTCAAGGACAAATTGTCATGTGACTGCAGGAGCCAGAGATTGAACCCACGATCTTCCAATTACAGGATGACCGTCTCTACCTACTGATCCAAGGATCCAAGTCCTTATCAGTACTACTCTGCTACTTTACCATTGTTTGTTGGAAATACAAAACATTTTTAATGGAGCTGAGTGGCAGCTGAGTGGAGCTTGAGTTATCGTTAAAAGTGCTATGATTTGATCTGTTATAAGCCAGTGTGATGAGTGCATGCTACCCTTAACTCAGCCACAGTCTTATTTCTGCGAGCCAACAGTCAAAGGTAAGGGCTGATGGTTGGTTTTGCACCAGTGATAAGATAAAATGTTGAGACTCAATAGAACTATTAAGCTAGAATGTAACTGATTCTCAGGTTTTGAAAAATTGCAGAACTTTCAAACTTTCATTTTTTTCAGGGACAACAGGATGAATGTTCTAGAGTGGCAGAGTCAAAGCTCAGATCTCAATCCAATGCAGAATTTGTGGCTGAGCTTTAAAAGGGCTATAAAAATTCGCGTCTGATTTCTGTGCAGCCTGACAGAGATTGGACAGTTTTGCAAAGAAGGATGGAGTAAAATTGCAGTGTCCAGATGTGCAAACCTGACTGAGACCTGTCCACACAGATTCAGTGCTGTGATTTAAGCAAAAGGTGACTCTACTAAATACTGACTTGAAGGGGATGAATATTTAAGCAGTTACTTTTTTACATTACATATTTTTATGTAATTAACATCACTTTGTAGAAAACTGTTTTCACTTTGACATTAAAAAGGGTTTTTTTTAGATTTTTTTGTCAAAAAGTCAAAGTATTTTGTCCATGACTGATATATAAAATCAATATAAGGGTAAATCATCATCATCATTTTCTAGGCACTGTATTATTAAAGTGCATGAGTACGGTCAAGAATACATAGGCCATCATCCTGCTACAGTATGTTTTATAAGGAACAATTATTTACATTTTTAAACTCACATGATATAGATTTACTGATTTGCATCTGAAAAATAAAGTGGTAAGACCTGCTGACCAGGAAACATGACAGCCAAACTTAAGACTGTGAGAAAATATTCACATATTTTGAAGAAGCTATATCAGCAGGTGCAAGGCCTCTATAACTATGCAAACATAAGTTTATCATATCATGCATTATCTTGGTTCTGATATTCAGAGTTCATGTGACTCAGCAATGCTCTCACAGGATTAACACTGAGTCTGATTTTGGAGGACTGTCTGTCCACCTTTTGCTAATTAGAAAGCACATAATCCCACAGCATATCCAGGCACAGCTCTAAGAGAAGATAGATTATGTGCCTAAATCATAGCTGGAAGTGTTTTGCACGTATTATCACTCAAAACAGTCTCCCCTGTCATTCCCTTTAAAAGTGATGCCTGACATGCAAAGTAGATGGATTGGGTTGATTCTGTGTCTGCCAGGTAGAGTCATCTTGCAAATGACTGGACCAATCAGAGCTATTTGACAAGGAACAGACAGTACCTTCAGGCGTGGTTTAGTTACTGCAATTGCACTCCTGTAAAAATGGCAGCCAGTGGAGAGACTAACTTTGTCAAAAGTTGGATTTACCAACTGGCTCCAATGATGGCGAAAAATCACTTCCACAGTCCACTACATGATTTTTTGCTCTGATTGGCCTGTAATGAGTCAGATTCTGCCCTTCCCAGGAAAAAATAAATTAGAAAAACACTAAAGATGTGTTGCCCAGTGAGATGAAAATTATATCCTATACCATGGGGTAAGCACAACTTAAAAAAAAAAAAAATATATATATATATATATGTATATATATATATGAGTGAACAATGTAAAACCGACAGCTGTGCTCTTGGCCCTAAGGATTTGTTGGATCATATCACTCTTATGAAAGCTAATATTAGGTTAAAGACAGAACTTATCAAAACCCAAAGACTCATAATCTCTGCTTCTCTCACCTGAATCCTTCAAACTTCCTTTCTCTGTAGGAGTCACCCTTCTTTATCAGGTAGAGGAGGACCATGTCACAGAAGAACGCTCCCTGTTACATGATAGTGTGATTAAATGGCCAACACAAATTTCAAAATATGTCATTTTATGATTGGTACTTACAGCCCCCATCAAAGCCAGGCCTGCTGCAACATTGATGGCTGTTGGTACGATGCTGAACATCCCCGCCTGCAGAAAACAGTGAGACAGAAGATCATTTTAGAAATACAAATCAGAGGGTAGGCTTGCATCTGAAAGTGGTTTAATCATCGCTAGTGTAAAAGAACAGAACAGTTTTTTCAGCTGTTCTTTATCATAGCAGTCTACTAATTCTCATGTCTACTGATAAATTCATCTAAATGTTGTATGCATCAATAAAATAATGTTACATGGGTGTGTTAATGTGTATCCAATCCTGTCCGAACCACACTTTCGAACACAATAACTCAAAGAGCTTTGAGGTATTTTCTTCAACATTTTGCACCAAATTCTTTCTAAAAATTCTAAATCAAACGCATGCCAGTCAGGAGGAGAGCTACAGGGGAAAGCATTCAGTGTGGTTCTTTGTTCTTCCCTTAATGAGGAAATGCTGTCCCATTCTGATAAAACTGCCGCTATAGCTACATCCGTACGAATCTTCTCAACTATACCGTCCCTGTAGCTACTGCCTCTCTCTTCCCTAACGACACTGGTCAGTTCTGACTTCTGACAGGAAGTGAGTGTTCCAGCTTGAAGCTTTTGGAGCTGGATGTGGTATCAATTCACCTGCTCTGCAAAGTTACATTGTGGTGGTCACTGGGCCTCATTTTTATCAAGTGATATCGTAATAGTGCTGTGTTAGATTTTCTTAAAGTAAATGTCCACTTCAACTCCAGGATTAAAACCAGTTAGATTCTGGAGGTCAAAGTCCAACAGGCAAGGTGATGATGATGTTCATCCCTTGCTTGTAAAGATTCTACAAATCACTCTGAAAAAAACACCCAGTGCTTTTTCTTGACCCACCACTTTACTTTCACTTTCTGGCAATTGTAAACCTCATGGGGATATGTATAAGCCACAGGTGGTTATCTCTGTTAAACATTGGTCAAATCTTTTAGTCAACAGTATGACCATAAATCAAAAATGACAACACTTCTTATACCAAAGTCTTGCTCCCTGCTTGGAGATTCTCCCTTATACACAGATATCTAATAACAGATTGTATGGCAGAGCAAATACAAACACTCTTAAAACCTTCACCATTCGGTTTAAAATAATGTAAAGAAACATGATTTGCCTCATGTATATGAAATACTTCAGTAGACTCGGTTAATATAAATTAGGTACATTTTAATCTCTAACTAAAGCCAAAAGTGGAATCAGGACAGTTTCAGTGCTGCTTTAAAACAGGATAATAATACTAATAATACATTTTATTTATAAAGTGTTTTTCAAGAACTCAAAGACACTGTACAAAAGTTAAAAGACGTTACATGCCAAAGAAATATAGGATGTTAGCTGATGCTGCCATCTGATGGTTAAATGCATTAATTACAGTCAGGATACCTTTCCATGAACCATGATGGTAAAGCGGAGTCCATAGACTTTGAATAGAGATCGATAGCTCTCACCAGCAGCATTCTTGAAATATCGGCTGTGTCTGTTAAGGAAAAATAAAAGATAAAAAGACAACACAGCAAAGATCACGCAAATCAATAATATCAAAATAGAATAAAAATTATATTAAAGACTTTTGTATCATATCTTTGTTCACTGCTTAAAATCGGTGCATGTTAGGAGGAAACTATTCAATTGTGCAACAAAGTTTAAGAAAGCATCTACAGTCAGGGGCTGTTTTACTGGTTTGGTGGCCTCAGATAGAGACCAATATGAGGCCCTTCAACTAAAAGCTATGAAGTGAACAAAATATTCTGCAGCATCTCCTCTCAGGCAACAAAGCCTGAGAATCACCAAACATACCTGGATATGAAATATAAACACCCAACAGTACATGCTCGTTACCTCTTACAAGATTACCATGAAAACTCGTAACATGTAAATATTTTAACACGTCTCTAGTCAAAGATTGACACATACAACAAAAATATACAGTGCTTAACAAATTTATTAGACCACCTGTCATATTTGTCTCAGAGACCATCCAGCATCATGAAGTGCTTTAATGCGGACTCTTTCATTGTCAGTGAGCTCTCCATGTTTTAACATTTTGAACAGGAATGAGGAATTTCAAACTGAATTCACCTTTTTAGACACAAATTTGAGCCGGCTCACTGGGCTTCTCTGAGAAGTCAGAAATTCATCAAGCATAACATTCAACCACTAAAACTCATTTTTCTGTTCAGGAATTTAAGTAAATAACTATAATTTGACATATTAATCAAGAAATATTAATGTGCTTTACTATTTTTTCAGTGTTTTTGTAAATCAGTAAATGTGAAAATTCATGGATAACAATAGTAATTATATTTTAGCATTAAAAATATCATTTGGGTTAAAGAGCTTCTACATATTGGTGTATTAACCATTGCAGAAACATAAAACATGATTTTGGTAATTACCAATGCCGTTAATTTAGGGCAGCTGTGGCATAAACCTTAATTTCGGTGGTGGTCTAATAAATTTGTTAGGCACTGTATACTCACTTTTGGCTCAGTACCCATTCTTCTTAGATCATAGTTTTTATGTACTGCACATCATTTTAACTTTACAGTTATCCACCAATTCATTGAATCAGCATTTCTATAGGGATTTATCTGACTATCATTTGCTTGATTGGAAAACACTTTGTAAGTTTTTGAGTGTCTTGAACCATACTAGGTCCTCCCCAGGGACTTTTTCGGATAATCAAACTCCACTTTGATGCTACTTGATTCACTCTTTGACTCCTCTGTACACTAGGGATACAAGTCTTGATCACTGAAAATCATTTAAGATACAAAGATAAGGATGAAATTATCAGCCTGCCTATGAAAATTTAAGTTTATCCCAAGTATTTATCAAGAGCTGTTAAACAGAGCAAGTATTTCCTAACACAGCTTTTCCAAACATCCTAGTTTTATTTTGGATGCTTAGATTATTTTACTTTGCACACAGAAACAACATTTTCCACAAATAACAAAAACTACAAGGGTCTAAACCAGGCCTATTCAATTAGAGGCCCGGGGGCCACATGCAGCCCAGAACTAACCCCCAGCCTGTGGTCATGCCAGAGATGCAGAGGGCAACCTGTTTTGTGGGTTTTCATAAATTCCCACAGTATTTCAGATGGACAGAAGTAGCCCCAAAGTACAGAGTATAAGATATGTCCTTTTCAACTGTAGCGACAACTGTGCAAATTTAGCTTTTATGTAGTTTATGACTGGGTAATGTCAAGTGGATCCTTGTTTGAGGTCACAGATGAGGCCTGTATCTCAAGTTAGACCCTTCATAGAGAGGAGGTTTGGGCCTCAGGCTGAGACTCTGCTGTAAATAGTGTCTCCTTCTTGCTGTAAAACAGCCTGCAGTTGTTTGTTGTAGTTTTCTACAAGTCTCAGACATGTCTCCTGAGGAATTTTTCTTTGGCCAGTCTCTCAAGCTCCTCCAGATTAGATAGTCTTCAGGCATGGACCTTGGTCTTCAATTCATCCTACAGATTTTCAATGGGATTCAAGTCAGGGTTTTGTGCAGGCATAGTCGCTAACGCTCACCTTGGTCTTTTGGAGGAAGTTCTTCAACAGGAGTCATGCATGTTTTGTGTCGTTGGAAGACAAAGCAACGACCCTGACCCAGTTTTGCTACTGACTGCTTGAGGTTTTCTCTCAAACCTTCACATATCCTTCTCTCCCCATGACTCCTTCCACCTTTACGAGATTCCCAGTTCCAGATGCACTGGCGCATCGCCACAGCATAATACTCCCACAACTGTCTCTAGCAATGTCTCATCTGAACAAAGATCAAGCTTACAGGATGCAGAATCTTTCTTGTTGTATTTAGCATACTTCAGTCAGGCTTGAAGGTGTCTTTTCTGCAAAAGTGAAGTTGTTTTTGGTCCGAAATGTCTCAGTCCATTCCTGTACAGGGCTCTAGTGATGGTTTTCTTTTAGACTACAATTCCTGACTTGGCTAAGTTGTTCTGGGGTTTTTAGACACATCTCTCGCTCTGCCAGTCTTGTTATAGACTTGTCGGGCTCTCTTTGAATTTCTTGATGATACTTCTCACTCCAGTTCTTGACACCTGGAAACGCTGCAATAACTCTGTAGATCTTTCTCCTGCTTTGTGAGCATCAAAAATTATTTTTTTCAAGTCTAAACTGATTTCTTTCGTTTTTTGCCATGATGCTTTCTCCCTCAGTTTTAACCTGATTTTACCAGTTTTGAGCTTTACAAAGTTAAAGCACATCATTGTACAACAGTGGTCTGTGGTGTGGCTCTACAATAAGGTCAGTTCTAAAAGGGGTTAATAATTTAGATCCTGCAAGTTTTTGTTTTGTGTGAAATAATTTTGTTACTGTGTGCAAAGTAAAATAATATTAGCATACAAAATCAAACTAGAATGCTTGTAAAAATCTGTGTTAAAAATCCTTGCTCTCTTAAAAAAGCACTTTAGGAAATACTTTGAAAAAGTGACATTGTTATTACAAATGTTATTAGTTGGGCTAATAACATTTGATGCACACCAAACTTGACTATCTTAAGACCCCTTATAGCACGAGCCTCTTAGCTGCTGCCTAGTAAAGCTGGGTCTCACCTGAAGTTAAATCCAACAGCAATGTTTGTACTGGAGATACTCCTGTCGAGGCGAGTAAAGTGGTAAACTGGATGGCAGTTAGAGTAGCCTTTATCGAGGTCACAGTCCCACTGGATCATTATGCCAATGGAGCCACCCTGGAAAACACAACGCACACTGTCATAATGAATGTGGCTTCTTTAACACTCCAGCTAAACATGGTAAACATTTTGCTACCCTTTACATTTACAGACATTAAAGTCTATGAAACATGAGCATAAACATACTGATCCTCAACTGATCTGCCATAGTACCGGTGTTGACATTAGAAAGAAACATTACCGAGTAACCACTTGCAGTCACATTACTGCAAGTGCTGAGGTAAGTAACATTTTAGCTTAAAGGTCTGGATCTATTTATTATTATCTTTACTATTTGCACAAGAAAAGATAATACTTACAAATGTGGCCATATCCTGAAAGTTGTATCCGGCTCTTCTGGTGATGTCTCCCAGGCGGAAGATGGGACAGTAGGGGTGAAGCTCCTCATCGTATCGGCATTTCTTCAAATAGGAGTTATCATTTGTTTCCAGAACATTTGACCTCAGGGTTAAAAAACACACAACATATAAACATTTACTTCTCTCACTGCACATCTCAGTTTCAGTTGACAGATCAAGATAATTCATGCAGAGGTCAATGAGCGTGATTTCTTACTTTGAAAATGCAAATTTTGGAAATAGAATGAAGTTCTTGATGTAGATGGTGAAGTTTTCTGCATTTGGCAGGAGAGGTCCTCTAGAAACAAACAAGCAAAAAACTCAGCGAAAGTTTTTTTGGTGTCAGACTTCGTGCATTTTTGTAATAGTTCAAACTAAGCTGCCTTCTAAAGGATTTTGCAAATACACAGGCCATTCAGAAAGTATTCAGACCTCCTTCACTTTTTTAGTTATGCTATGTTGCAGCCTGATGCTACAGTAGGAAAACATGTTCTCATTAATCTACTCTCAGTTTCTATAATGACAAAGTTAAAATAGAATTTAGAAGTATTCAGACCCTTTACTCCTCCCAAGCTCAGTCATTCAGTAACTCCTTGTATTTTGGTATCAACCTGGCATCCATACAGCGATTACAACTTGTACAAAATGCTGCAGCACCATTGCTTTGCAGGCATTAAAAAAAAGGGATCATATAACACCTATACATCACTGCCCTGGCTTCCTGTTCAGTTTAGAATACCCTAAAAAATTCTTCTGTTTGTATTTAAAGCTTATCACAACACTGCTCCCAGCTACATCACTGAACTAATATCACCATACAACACAGCAAGGCCCCTCAGATCATCACTTCAAGGACTTCTTACTGTACCAAGGTCCCACAGAAAAACTTTTAGAGACAGGGCCTTTTCAGTCGCTGTACTGAGGTTGTGGAACAGCCTCCCATTACATATTAGATCTGCTGGTTCTCTGGACTGTTTTAAAAAACACTTAAAAACTCACTTTTATTCTCTCGCCTTCTCGTAAGGTGATTTCTGCCTCCTTAAGTTTTAACCTATTTTGCTAACCTGTTGTTTGTGTAAGAATATGTGTGTATGTATGCATCTACGTCTGTCTGTTTATCAGTGTATGTTGTTGGCTGTTGCAGCTGCTGGCATGCTGTCTGTGGTAGTTGGGGTTCTCAGCCATGACTCCATCCAATAATGGCTGTGGAAGTCCTAGTGTAATGTGTTTGTGCTGTCCAGACACAAACGTGCCTCTACTTTGTTAATCTGTCTTTTAAGTTTTCTGCCACGTTTTTATCTTATCATTTGGTGTGCTCCATATGTTCTTAATTCTTGTCTAATTCTATTCTAAGTTTTACTGCTGTACAGCACTTTGGCTCAAACTCTGTTTGTATTGAAAGTGCTCTATAAATAAAGTTGAGTTGAGTTGAGTCGAGTCAGGTTGGACAGAGACCATCAGGTCTCTCTAGAGATGTCTGATAGGGTTCGAGTCAGGATTTTGGCTGGGCCACTCTGGGACATTCAAAGAGTTGTCCCTCAGACACTCATGTGTTGTCTTGACTACGTGTTTAGGGTCACGGTCATATTCGAAGGTGAGCCTTCGGCCCAGTCTGAGGTCCTGACTGCTGTGGAACAGGTTTCCTTCAAGGATATCTCTGTTCTTTGTTCCATTCAGCTTTCCCTCAACCCTGACCACTCTCCCAGTCTTTGCTGCTGAAAAACACCCCCACAGCATGATGCTGCCACCACCATGCTTCATTGTTAGGATGGTATTGGGCAGCTGATGACTGGTGCCTGGTTTCCTCATGACATAACAGTTTAATATTGGTTTCAGTCGGTAGAATCTTGTTTCTCACGGTCTCAGAGTCGTTCAGGTGCTTCCTTGAAAACTCCAGGAGGGCTTCCATGTGTTCTGCACTGAAGAGAAGTTAGTCCCTCTGCCATTAAGCCCAAGAGGGGCTGCAGTGATGGTTGTCTTTCTGAAATGTTGTTGCATCTGCACACAGGATCTCTGCCACAGGGACCATCGGGTTTCTGGTCACCTCTCTCACTAAGGCCCTTCTCCCCTGATTGCTCAGTTTGGCTGGGTGACCCGCTCTTGGAAGAGTCCTGATTGTGCCAAATTTCCTCCATTGGAGAATTATGGAGGCCACTGTGCTCTTAGAAACCTTCAGTGCAGCAGATTTTTTTTTGTAGCCTTCCCCAGATATGTCCAACAATCTTGTCTCTGAGCTCTGCAGGCAGCTCCTTTGACCTCATGGCTTTTTTTTTTTGCCCCGATATCATTGTCAGCTGTGAGGCCTTCTATAAAGAGGTGTGTGCCTTTCCAAATCATCTCCAATCACTTTAATTTATTACAGGTGAACTCCAGTTAAGATGTAGAAACATCTCAGCAATGATCAAGAGTAATGGTGTTTTTGTAACAGGTCTAAATATTTATGTTTCTGTGATATTCCTGAAAACTTTCTGGATGCACTGTACATCAGACCATATCTAATACAAAATATCATTTTTTGATGGTTGTTCCTTACTGTGGTTTAAAGTTTCTTTCAATAGGACACCAGCTGTAAATCTCACAGGTACCAGTGGAATTTTTGTCCTTTTGCAAGCATCGTCCGCTCTTTATTCCTGCACAAAATATAAATGTCATCAAACACGAAACTCATTACACTAATCTGAACAGAGAGACACGAGGAGAGACTCTTTACAGATCCAAAAAAGGTCAACCAAGCTCCAGCCTTGCTAGAAAGCTTCCATAAGGGCTACAAAGGCATGGATAGCATCAATAGAATGGAGCAAATGCTAGCTTTAAGCTTAGAGGAATTATTTCACTTCTAATAACCTGTGTCAATTCTTGTCAGATCCAGTTTAGGATTGGTACATAAACACTTGTGCAATCAATACCACCATTTTCAGCAGTATTGGACGTATTTCTGATACAATCTGGTATCAGAATCAGAAGAACCCTCATAGCATTCAGGTTATAGACTATTTAATAAGGCAGAGTTGGTGCATATATGATCCAAACTGTTGCTCAGAAAAAAACTTGTTTTTCTACCAATTTTTCCTGGAATCAATGTGTGCAGATGTATGCTGTGCTTCCTACGGGGGCGCAGTAAAGTCATCTGCATTTCCCAGTGTTATGAGTGTCAGACTCTAAAAATTAATATGTTGTACACAATTTCTACAGTCTCACACCAAAATTCAAGCTTTTTTAAACTTTCTTGGACTTGGGACAAGAAAGACAAACACCTTTAGTCAACGCATGAGTTACAAAGGAGAGCTATTCTGTTATGGTACTGAGTCAAACCATCCCAGTACAAAGCTGTCTGTAAAGATTTGACAGCAGCTCTGACACATTAGAAGGAGCATGCAGGTCCACTCATAAAATCAGAAGGAACAAGCAGAGAAAAATGGGTTAATTTATGCCATTTACTGTAACAAAATCACTCTGTAAGGTTAGGCTAATTTAATTACCTGCCCTACTCGCTGGTAAGTTGAACAAATTCAGCTTACACTGCTCAAAAAGTAGCTGCATTATGCTGGTGGTGAGTGATAATTTCCCATCCTGCATGGCTGAGATAGGTTTGTAGGTTCCAAACTTATGAAGCTAACTTTACAAGAAAAGGGATGTTTTTAGCACAAGATGGATATTTTTAATTTTCTGTATAAACCTGAGGCATAACTTGGGCTAGATGAGACAAAGTGATACCAATAGCAATATATCCTGTCTTATTGTTGCTATCCGTTAAGAATTCAATCTGCAAGGGTGCACAATTTCTATTGAGTTGTTGCTTTTTGTTCATCCGGTTTCCGATCACTATCTCTTTCTCTCTTGTAGCTTTATCTGTCAACATCCTCTTCTGATTCTCAGCCTTTGTTTCAAACTTTCATTTTGAGTGAAGGCTGGGGTGTGAACTCCTGCTGTAAAGCTCCATGCACTTCCTGTCAGAGAACCACAACCTGCTTCCAGACTTATATATTGTTGAATGTATATGACTAAGGTGCTCTGCAGTGATCTGTTCTCATTCTGCATTGTGTGAGAACAACTCTGACACCTCTGTTTTAAGGTGGAAAAGGTGCAAATTGTTGCTTTGAGGTCCTTTACCTTTTTTTTTAGACTGAAACTGCAGGCATGTAAAATGTTTTCTCCCCTTTGTCTCTCTTTCTTACCGTTACCAGCCACCACCATCTTTCCCTCTTCACAGTCTTCATCTTTTTTGCAAAGGCCGTCCAGGACTTTGGGGCTCTGATAGAAGAAACAAAAGGCATCTTCTTAATATAACAGACCTTTTTCCTCCAAGAGCTATTTCAGAATGAGTCTTTTAGGAAGGATTAAAATGTCAGGCACTGCAGTATTATTCATTGATGTATCTCTCTTAGCAAAAATATTGTAGAGCCCATTTTGACTGAGAGAAGAGAGGAAAAAGAGATGAAAAGATGGAAACACAGAAATTATAATCCTCAAAATAATGCAACCTTATGTCAGATTCAGGTATCTCCTTATTATGACATGATCTGAATCATATCCAGTGCATTCAGAAGTTTCCAGAACCCCTTCTTTTTCCAGTGTTGTTGTATTGAAGCTTGATGCCACAGTCTTTGTGGTATGTTTATTTTTATATATCTGCAGTCAATACCCCATAATGACAAAGTAAAAACAGAAAGCTTCGGTTCATGATAGCTTTAAAAGATATGGGGGCACAGAGCTAAAACGTGTATAAGAGCTTTTTTTTATGGCTGTTCTTGTGCGGTAATTCCTGTTAGTGTTAATCCTCTTGGCTGCTGAAGAGACAGGAGACCAAAAGAGGATGAGTTTACATACCAGAGGCCCTCTGGCTCTCTGTGTGAGAAAGATGGCTTAAATAATCAACAGAGAGAGAAGGGGGGGGGGCGTGACCTTTTGTTAAGATCTAAAGCATTTTGCAGTGAGGAAATGCTAGCTGTGAGTGCAAATTAAGACCCTGAAATACAAAAACAAATAAAAATGGCAAACTTCCTGTTGATTTGGTGACACAGGTCCAGGGATGCTTTTTTTTTATCTTGAAATTTAACATATGCCCACCAGTTTTCAAAATCCTGGATTATATTCTTTCTATTCATTAGGATCCTCATTAGTACCAGCAAAAGCACTGGATTTCTTTCAGGGGTCCAACCTGCTACTGAATTTTCAGGACAGTCTGACTGCAGGCCGTTGATCTGAGATGCCATATATCTCAGAACAGAAGTGGCGTAATTTGCCTGTAAAACATATTTCTGTTTTTTTTTATTATTTATGTCAACTTCTTTCATAAACAAAGTCTGGCAGTTCCATTCATTAATAAACCACACTGCAAACTTTACAGACTGAGCAACATGAAATAATTAAAAATAGATCAGATTATGAATAGACCCAAGACGTAGTGACACAAAAGGTGGTAAAGCCAACATAGCCACACTTGTTAAGCAATAAACACCAATACATAAAACCAATGTATGTAAGCTTTAGCTTATGCAACATGAGCTTTACTAATTGTAGCCAAAGCTTACATAGCCACAAAAATAACATAGATATGTAGCTTACAAATCTACATTGTTAGCTAAGCTTTAGCTACTTTAGCAATGTTGCTATGTTATTGATTGCAAAGTTAGCTTTAGTAAAGTGAGCTTTAGTAAATACAGCAAAAGCTAATTAAGCTACGTGTATAATCTAGATTTTTTGCTTATGTAGCTGCTTTGTGAGCTTTGCTTTAGCTACGTACCTACTTTTCAAAAACTGCAAAAGTCATGAACTGACATGTCTACAGTCGGCATGGTTAGTGACAGTTCTCTATGAACTTTACGCCTCGGTAGCGTCACGTGTTTTGTTGCTCTGATTGGCCTGTAAAGATGTGACAGACAGAATGTTCATCCAATCGCCCTCCAAGTATTTTTTTTTTTCAAGGCTCTGCCCTTTCCCAAACGCTGTCTATGAGAGGTTTACCAGATGGATGTATGAAACAAATCCATTTGGCATGTCAAGTTAGTTTTGCAGGCCAATTTTTTTTTACTTTAATTACGATACCCTCACCATTACCTTAATCCTTAAGCCCAACAACAGCCTGCTCTGAGATCACCTCCATCCACACAGGGTAGGTAAAAAAAACTACAGGAGCAGTGGTATTTCACCGGCAACCAAGGCCTCCTGTCTTTTCTACACTTTGAACAAAAGATGGCACTAAATTTCTTTAGTTCTATTCAGATCTGCTCCTATGGCAGCTGTGATGACAAACCATCTATCCTCTCAGGGAAACACAGGAACAGAGCAGTGGCCTAAAGTGCTGTGGGGTAGTTTGCCATGGGCATCTGGCTGCTGCCGGTGGGTGGGTTTGCTCATAGAAAATGATGGGGGTGCCCGCTGGATGGTTTGGGCTTTACTCTAACCCTCAATGTAAATTTCATCTGATTTTATTTTGAATGTTTAATCGTGTATTTAAGTTCTGAGATATACAGAGTCTAACAGTCTGTGAGAGTGGCCATCAGAGATATACGGTGTGCAGCCAGACCTCTTCCATGTTTTTTAAAATACTGTAGGGGGCGCCACTGAGCCCACCTACAAAATCGATATGCACCCCCTTTTCCAGGTGGGATTTTATCTGGCAGTTTTCACTGATCTAAAAGTGCTTTAAACCTCTGAAAAGCTACTTTCTGTTTCATGGTGTACTACAAATCACCATGGCTTGTAACAGACTGTTGACCTTCAGATCTGGGCAAGGTCGGTGTCTTGGAATTAACCTGAGCAAATGGTGGACAACTTAGTAACAGTGATTCTCTGTTGTCAGGGGGTGGGAATTATATTAAAATTTAACTATAAATGTATTCGGAGGGAATCTTAGTTTTAAGAGTATTTTTGATGGTGTTTAAGTGAAGTATTACTCCAAGTGTTTCTGATTACTATACTACCTCTGTCTTACACATCAGACCACAAACAGCGAAGAGTAAACAAAGGTATCTGAAAACAAAGTCAGCTGGTCTAATTGTCAAAAAGAAAACTGCATCTACTCACCACAGCATGCCTTCAAGCAAGCTGATATTTACAACAGAAAACACTCTGCTGTCCTCAAAGCACACAAAGAACATGTTTGTCTACAAGCTCAGTGTGGAGTGACTTTTATGACAACAGGATGGATGGATGAAGTGGTGAGTACGGAGTAGGCAAAGTTCCTGTTTCAGCTTTTAAGCGCAACGGAGCAAAAACAGCAGGTGCAGATTGTATGTTAGAAGCCCCGTGACATTTCCTGGTGACCTACTGACCTGAGGGTCTGTTGGGCCTGCGGTGAGCTGTCAATGTGAACAGCAAGAACGAGTGAATGGACCTCTCTAACTGCACGCATCATCATATGCATTTGCAACCCTCATGGTTGCTGTGCTCAGCAAGTTGCCATCATGGCTGCAAAAACTAATGTCATAGGTTTCTTTGTAATGCACGTAGCAGCTGTCTGACTGCTGTTTTTCAGCTAATAATGGCAACATTATTGTCATGTGAAAGGACCAGTCATGTGAAAAAGAAATTAGAGAAAGAAAGGGATAAAATATGAAAGAGAAAGGCCCTGGCCCCAAGGCAATCTACACATACCCTCTATGGCTGCGTAGCCTTGCTAATAAACGTGTTAACAGCCTGTGGACTACACAGTAAGCACATCTCTCTGTAGATGAATTAAATCAGGGCAACAATGAGAGCAACACAGCGATCATATACAGTGCTTATAAAAATATTCACCCCCTTGGATGTATAAAACTTTTGTTGAATTTAAAAATCAATGGTCAATATAATTTGGCTTTTTCATCACAAAAATTACATTGTCCTCTAGAATTTTCCTATATTTTGCTGCATTAATTTTTCTCTCTACCTTTACAAGCCTTCCAGGGCTGACTGCCAAGAAGCATCCCCACAGCATGATGCTACCACCACCATGCTTCATAGTGGGGATGGTGTTTTGCGTCTTGTCTGATGGCCAAAAAGCACCATTTTGGTCTCATCAGACCAAAGAACTTTCTTCCACTTGACTGTCAAGTCTCCTACGTTCCTTTTTCTGAGCTCTGGTCAAGAGTTAATATGATTTTTCTTTAACAGTGGCTTTTTCTTTGCCATTCCCTCATGAAGCTTTTGCTGGTGAAGAACCTCGGCAGCGGTTGTTGAATGCAGAGTCTGTCCCATCTCAGCTGCTGAAGCTTGGGACTCCTTCAGAGTAGTCATAGGAGTGTTGGGGGCCTCTCCACCAGTCTCAGATAGTGAGGATGACCTGATCTAGGTGGATTTACACATGTGCCATAGTCCCTCCATTTCTCTGGGAATGTTCAGTGGCTTGGAATTTTTTTTTTTTTTTGTATCCATCTCCTGACTTAAAGTTTTCAGAGTTTCTTGGAGAGTTCTTTTGTCATTGTGGTGTAATGGTAGCCATAAATACTGATTATCAAGTTACTCAACCTTCCAGACTCAAATGTCTATACTACACTGTACAAAAATCACTTCAGACACATTCACTCAGGTGATTCTCATTTCATTAACTGCATGACTACTAGCACCAATTGGCTGGACCTCTGTTGAATTAGGTCAGTCAATGTAAAGGGGGCAAATATTTATGCAGTCACTTATTTTACATTATATATTATTTATATTTAATTGAGATTACTTTTTAGAAATCTGTTTTCACTCTGACATCAGTGAGGGGTTTTGTCTTTTTTTTTTTTCAAAAAAGGCAAACTATATTGACAATGATTGATTGGTAAAATCCATAAAAGGGTAACATATTCAAGGGGGTGAAGACTTTCTAGAAGCACTACAACCTCAAGGGCAGCGTGTTTCACATTTTAAGTGTATTTGGGGTTTGTTTACCACTAAAACATGCTTTACCTTAAATCACCTTAAAAAATGCTCCTACCTCAGCACAATATCCCAGTTTCTGGTTTGGAGTCTCTATGAAGTTTGTTACAATAAACAGAACAGCTTCACCCTGTATGTAGAGAAAAAACATATACATTAGTCCTCATTTTTACACTATGCCATGATGATGATGATGATGATGATGATGGTGATGGTAATGTGACCCTGATGACCAGTCCCTCTCAGTGCTGCTCCACCGTCACTTGTTGTTGCAGCATTCCTTCTTTCATTCCTCGAACCTGTTACATCAGCGTCACATGCTCTTACCTTCCTTTTTAGGTTTTGTTTGCCTTGTTTGGCTCCATCTGTTTACAAGGATTAAATTTCTACGAGTCCTTATGCCACACTAAAATAACTGCTTAAAATTTCAGAGGAGTGAATTTTGTCCTTTAACTCACAATATCTGCTAGTGTCTGGGAACCTCAACTTTCACCTTCATCCACCAGCAGCGACATATACTGGAAAATATCTTTACTCTGCCCCAAGTCTAGTCATGTACCCGTGTGATTCAAGCTGAGCGTCCACCTCACAATGATGATGCATACGCTCACAATTTATGTGCCCACACAGGGACAACCTGACTTCTCACACTGTACATGTGAAATCAGGATTGCTGTGGCAAATGTGACAAAGTTTCCGATTAAAACTCCAACAGTCCAAGCTCTACATCACATCTATCTGTACTTCAATTAGCTATTTTTCACAGTTTAAATATAAACTCTAATAAAAATGCTCTCAACATCTTAAGTGCATGTACATACAGTTGAAACCAGAAGTTTACATACACTATATAAAAAGGCATATAAACTTTTTTTTCTCACCGTCTAACATTAAATCAGATTAAACTTTTCCTGTTTTTGGTCAATTAGGATTACCAAAATTATTTCTATTTGCTAAATGCCAGAATAATGAGAGAGATCATTTTTTAGACATTTTTTTATTATTTTCTTGAGAGTCAGAAGTTTACATACATTTCATTAGTATTTGGTAGCATTGCCTTTAAACTGTATGACTTGGGTCAAATGTTTTGGATATGCTTCCACAAGCTTCTCACAATAGTTTGCAGGAATTTTGGCCCATTCCTCCTGGCAGAACTGGTGTAACTGAGCCAAGTTTGTAGGCTGCCTTGCTCGCACATGCCTTTTCAGCTCTGCCCATAAATTTTCAATGAGATTGAGATCAGGGCTTTGTGATGGCCACTCCAAAACATTGACTTTGTTATCCTTAAGCCACTTTGTAACCAGTTTGGCAGTTTGCTTAGGGTCATTGTCCATTTGGAAAACCCATTTGCGCCCAAGCTTTAACTTCCTGGCTGATGTCTTGTGATGTTGCTTCAGTATTTCCACATAATGTTCTTTCCTCATGATGCCATCTATTTTGTGAAGTGCACCAGTCCCTCCTGCAGCAAAACAACCCCACAACATGATGCTGCCACCCCCATGTTTGACAGTTGGGATGGTGTTCTCAGGCTTGCAAGCTTCACCCTTTTTTCTCCAAATGTAATGATGGTCATTATGGCCAAAAAGTTCAATTTTAGTTTGGTCAGACCACAGAACATGTCTCTAAAAACTAAGGTCTTTGTCCCTGTGTGCATTTGCAAACTGTAATCTGGCTTTTTTATGTTTCTTTTGGAGTAATGGCTTCTTCCTGGGAGAGTGGCCTTTCAGCCCATGTCGGTACAGGACTCGTTTGACTGTTGATAATGACACACGCTTACCAGACTCAGCCAGCATCTTCACAAGGTCTTTTGCTTTTGTTCTTGGGTTAATATGCACTTTTCAGACCAAAGCACGTTCATCTCTGGGACACAGAACCCGTCTCCTTCCTGAGCGGTATGATGGCTGGACATTCCCATGGTGTTTATACTTGCGTATAATTGTTTGAACAGATGAACGTGGCACCTTCAGGCATCTGGAAATTGCACCCAAGGATGAACCACACTTGTGCAAGTCCACAATTCTCTTCCTGATATCTTGGCTGATTTCTTTCAATTTTCCCATGATGTTACACAAAGAAGCAGTGTGTTTCAGGTGTGCCTTAAAATACATCCACAGGTGTGCCTCTAATTAACTCAAATGTTGTCAATAAACCTATCAGAGGCTTCCAAAGACATGACATCATCATCTGGGCTTTCCCAAATTGTTTAAAGGCATAGTAATCTTAGTGTATGTAAACTTCTGACTTTGAAGAAAGTCATAAAAATTGTCTAAAAAAATCCTTTTCTCATTATTCTGGCATTTAGCAAACAGAAATAATTTTGGGAATCCTAACTGACCAAAAACAGGAAAAGTTTAATCTGATTTATTGTTAGACGGTGAGAAAAAAAAGTTTATGTGCCTTTTTATATAGTGTATGTAAACTTCTGGTTTCAGCTGTACATGCACACAGCATAACCAGCAAACAGCTCAATGTTTGCAGGTGTTTCCTGCTCGCTCATATATTTCCTCACGAGAGGGGGAAGACGCATCATATAGGAGATGCTGACTGACAGTTAGTGCAAAAACTGCGAGTGTGCAGTTATACAACCAAAATTCACCCGACTCTCTGTCATCAGCTGTACACTCAATCTACTGGAATTCATCAGTACATCAAAACCAGTGGAACATCTACAAAATGGGGTCAAAATCAGCTTGAAAATGGAGAGTATCACATGATCTAATCCTGTCTCAACTGTTTTGAACAACAAAGATGTGATGATGCAGAAATAGTTCATACATACTGCTGTGTTGGTGTAAATGTTTAAACCTGTGGTGGGATGACGTAGTCCTCAGGCCCCCAAACCAGCACACCAGAGTCTGAGGTGTTTGTCACTGAGACTCCCTTCAGTTTGGTGATGACTGAACTCTGGATGGCCTCGTCTGTCTCCTGGTAACCTTTCTTGCTCAAGAACACCCACCTGTGGGTGAAAACGAAACTTTTAAAGTTGAACAGTGTTTACAGCATCTCATTTGGTTCCACTTTCACTATGTTAGACAAAAATATAACTCAGTGGGCATAGTATAGTTAAGCATGAGCTTGAATATAGTTAAGTACAGTTAGGTCATATAGTTTTGTGTTTTATATAGAACAAAATGTGTTTTTTTCCCAATTCATGCATAACATGTGAGTCTGTTTTTAGTCAATTTTTCTATTAATGAAATTTCATCCTTTATGGCTTTTGATGGCCTGTGGACATGATAGTCTGTCAGTGGGTACCCATTCTCAATTAGTCTTTATCTGTTTACATAAAGGCTAAATAAATAGAATAATTAAAAACTGACTTACAGAGTTCAACAGTGGTTACCTTAATTGAGAACTGGTCACTATTTAATGCTCTAAAAGCTTCACTTGGGGTCAGAAAGTATTGTAAATCTGCATGAACTTCCTGGACAATATTGTACAGCATGACAGTTTTGGTGGATTAGGGGTCGTGGTCTGAGAAGGCATCTTCATGGGTCAGGGCTTGTCATCATTAAAAATGGCAGCCTGACAGGCTGAAGGTATAGAGATGAAATACTGAGACCAGTTATGCGACCATGTGCTGGTGCAATGTGGCCGGATTTCCTGCCTATGGATGGCAACACCCGCCCACATCGAGCAAGGCTAGTGACATAATTCTTGGAGGAGGAAGGCATCTGGAGGATGGAGTGGCCAGCTTGGTCACCTGACTTGAACCCTATTAAACACATTTGGGAGCAGCTACAGTCAAGATTGAAAGCGCGCCAGGTACCTCCCTAGAACCCGTGTGGAGTTGCGAACAGCATTGCTGGAGAATGGAAAGTCATCTCTCAACAGAATATCCAAAACCTCATCTCAAACATGCACAGGTGGTGTGAGGTTGTTATTAATGCACTGCCACTCAGCCACTATAGGACACCAAATAAAAGTAGCCTAAACTAACAGAGTGATTTTGTTACAGTTAACAGCATAAATTGAACCTCTTTTTATGCTTGTTCCTACTGATTTTATGAGCAAAGCTGAGCAGACCTTAACGCTCACTGACCACAGAAATCCTGCCTCCTCCTCCCTGTGTCAGAGTTGCTGTTAAATGTTTGTGCTGGAATGGTTTTGCATAGTTCATATGAGAGTAGTTCTCATTTCAACGGATGTATCTGCTAGAGGTTTGCTCAAACCAGAACCTTGTTGCAAGTCCAAGCTAGTTAAACAATGCCTGAATTGAGACTGCAGAATCACAAAGTTAATATTAAATTCCAGTGAGTGTGATACTCGTACTTGTTGGCTTTCACGTTTGTTCCTAATGTTACCCACAGTAGTGATCCTCTGTGCTGCTGTGCAGATGAAGGCTGGTCCAGGGTTTACACTTTGAGACTAAGAGGGTCGGTGGGCTAGAGGGTGGGTTCTGTCCACTTCCACATGAGCTGTGGTGGTTTATCACCACAGCACCATACAGTTTGTATTCAGTATTGTAAACACAAACTCAGTCACCACCACAGGGTTATACTTCAGGAGTGAAGCACTTGTGATTTTTGTGACTATTTCATATTAGGATTTTTTGTTTTTATGGCTACATACAGTCTATTTTTTTTCTTAATTCAATATTTATAACTTTTCAGGTATTGAATATCATTTTTTTTAACTTGTAACCTATAAAAGTTCAAAATTTTGGTATTGTGAAAACCTTATCTGTAAGCGGGTCAGTGACAAACAAAGTTTGGCAGGATGAAAAAAAAAATTCCCAAAAACTATTTTTTAAAGCATGCATTTGGTTTGTCAGAATGTAAATTTTGTATTTTGGTTGGTTTCAGGTACTTTAAACTACAGTTTTTTACATTTTTTTAATCAAAAAGTTAGACTAAAATGAGCTGAAAATGTCAAATGGTATAACCATAAAATAACTTCAGTTATTTCATATTTGATATACCTATGGTGTATTCAAAGGTACTCATGTAAACAAGTAACGCATCCTTAAAATATCACATGAAAATAGATTTTATCCAAGAACCTTAAATTTGAATTTTATGCATTTTTGTAATACTGAACTGGTGGCATGTGCCTAAAATATCTCCAATTTCTAAATAACTGGTGGCAAATTTTGCAAAAATGGTAAAAAGCCATTTGAGCCCCTTGTGATAGAACAGTTCTTTCCATGCCATATTAATTTTTCTGTATATTTTAACATTTTGATGAAAAACACTGGTTACACAGGTTGACACAGAACGGTTACACCACCTGACCATGTTGTTCTTATACGGTTAAAGGCCATGTTTGTTTAAGAATTTGATACCTACATCTCACAGAATATTCTAAAAGATCACCTGAACTGATTGTATATATTTGTTTATTCATTTACTTAATTATTGACAAACTTACCTGACAACAAAAATAGCTGGACTGAACTCACATCTTCTGGTGTGATCAGTGAAAATCACACACAGAATCACCAACATGGGACAGTCCTGGCAAGGCCAACATGCACCATGAAAGTGTCTGACTAGTACCAAGGATGCAGACATAGTCTGTGTCCAAAACCACACACTGATTCTCTACTCCCTATCCACTCTATAGTGAGCAACATATAGCGGACTACATAGTGGACTCAACTACAAACCCCAAAATGATTTTAGACACTACTTTAGCCGAGGGCGATCACGTCATCGCTGTCTCACAATTAAAACGTTTAGCAACAACAGCTTGTAGATTTCCATGACAACGGCTGAGGATCGAAATTAAAGATAGAATTTCACTGAAAACTGATACTGAACGTAACATATTTTCAGAAAAATAAAAATACTAATAGAAAAAAAGTTTTGTGACTTTAGTGGCAAAAAAATAGATTTTTTGTGTGTACTATAACTTACTTCTGCATTAAGATGATGGTTTCATGTCTTGTGATCCTCATAGGGAAAAAAGTTACTTCATTTTATATCCTTAACATTTTCTTACAGATTAAATACTTTGGTTTAAACCAACAAACAAAAAAGTATTAAAAAAAAGTTTTTATATGTGTTCCTGTGCTTCTCTCATTTGTCTGTCATGTTAAAAAGCAGTAACCGCGATCATGATGGTGAATATTTGCTGGGCTAGTGACCATCGGCTATTCACTACTTTTCACGATGCATTGTGGGATAGAGTGAGAGTACTACACTGCCTGGCCAAAAAAAAAAAAAGTCGCCACCTGGATTTAACTAAGCAAATAGGTACGAGCCTCCTATTGGATAATTACTGCATGGGCAATTATTTTTCAGCTGGAACAAGTTATTTAACCCCAGCTGATGCAATGAGTAACTTCTCATTTCTTAAACAATGGATTTTTTCTACCTTAATGGCACGGGCATATTCCAAGATGACAATGCCAGGATTCATCGGGCTCAAATTGTGAAAGAGAGCATGAGACATCATTTTCACACATGGATTGGCCACCCCAGAGTCCAGACCTTAACCCCATTGAGAATCTTTGGGATGTGCTGTAGAAGGCTTTGCACAGTGGTCAGACTCTCCCATCATCAATATTAAAATCAATGCAACACTGGATGGAAATAAATCTTGTGACATTGCAGAAGCTTAACGAAACAATGCCACAGCTAATGTGTGCTGTAATCAAAGCTAAAGGCGGTCCAACGAAATATTAGAGTGTGTGACCTTTTTTGGTGGCGACCTTTTTTTTTGGCCAGGCAGTGTATATAGTGAATAGCAATGCTCACTCAGAATTTGGACACCACTACAAAATGGTATTTTTACTATGTAGGTAGCGCACTATATAGTGAATGTGGAGTGATTTCAGCCATCACTTTTACTATGAGACACAGGATGGCTCACACAGCAACAGCCCCAGGGTTCATATTCCCATGGTACTCCCCACATGATCCCTTGAGGGACTGTAGGACTTCTCCAGGTAGATTAAGGACTTCCATAAAGTGTTCTCTGGGGTCAACAGTCCAGACCAGCAGTTCTCCACTCCTGCTGAGAACATGTTTATTGTGGTGATTTGATCATTTATTCATTTTATTTTGCCAACTTCTGTTTGTGTGCTGCTGTATCCAACTTTGCTTTCTTCGAGGCTCCTTCCCCCCGCTTGGGGCCAAGACAATTGATCACACCTGCTGCGAATGACTAATCAGACACACTACTTCTCTGCTGCGGCCTCTCGTCTCGGCGTCAGTGTATTGTCTGCCACGCTCAGCAGTACAACACTTCCTGACTACCAGTGACACTTGCTCTAAACTTTATGATTGATCTCCAGTGCTTTACTTGTGAACATTTTGACTTACCTGTGTCTCTTTTTTCCTCCAGTGCCTCCCTTCACGCCTCGCACCAGCCCAAAAAACCAGCAGCACGCTCACTCTTCACTGTGGAAGAAAACTCTCACTCACCTGCACGTCTGGATCAGCAGCTTTCATGAACTCCCCTGTGGAAAGAAAACCCTCACCCACCTGGATTCCTGGATTCCCCCCTCCCCTGAGCACATTCACGATAAATCTGTTAGACCTTTTTCCTCTGGTCTGCATTTTGGGTCCACCACACACCAAACCACAACAGAATACACTGACCACCATGGAGAGTGGGTGGGGGGAACTAGAATTAAAAGGGTTTTTCTTAAGAGTTTGTCAGATCCCCTTAAAGATGAGTTAGCCTCCCGTGATGAACCAGAATCCCTTGAAGGGTTGCTAGCTATACGTATTGATAACCGCCTCAGAGAAAGATACAGGGAGCGGGGTCAGAATAGGGGTTTTAAATCACATAGTCTGGCTCCCTCTTCAGGCCAATGGTCCCCTCCTCATCCATCCAAGGGTTCTGCCACTCCCTCCAGTCTCTCCGTTTCCCCAGAGGAACCCATGCAGCTGGGAAGAAATAAATTAACCCCATTAGAGCCATTACCCAGCCCCAAGAGTGTTACTGCCCTGGATGGAAGACTCATCATCAAAGTCACCCACTGCACTGTCATCGCGAAGACCTCCAGCTGTTTATCATTCCCTCACCTCATTCACCCATAGTTCTCGGTCTCCCCTGGCTCCAATTACACAACCCTCAGATCAACTGGAAAACTGCCACTATCACCAACTGGAGCATCCACTGTCATTCTCACTGCCTTCGTTCAGCCAATCCCTTCTCTCGTCGTCCCTCTGTCACCCCCTCTCTGCCAGACCTCACTTCAGTGCCCAAAGAACATCACGACCTCTCCACTGTCTTCAGTAAAGAGCTGGCTCTCTCTTTCCCCCCTCGTTGCCCTTACGACTGTGCCATAGACCTCCTCCCTGGTGCACCTCTTCCTGGAAGCCGTCTTTATAACCTATCTCGCCCGGAGCAGGAGGCCATGGAGAACTACATCCGTGACTCTCTAGCCACAGGTCTCATTTGCCCCTCCTCTTCACCACTAGGGGCAGGATTCCTCTTTGTAAAAAAGAAAGTCTCATCCCTGCGCCCCTGCATTGATTTAAGTGTCGTGAAGCCTCAATGACTTCACCATAAAAAACAAATACACCCTGCCACCCATCGATCCCTCCTTCGAACCGCTCTGCTATGCCCAAATCTTCACCAAACTGGATCTCCTGAATGCTTACCACCTGGTTAAAATAAAAGAAGGAGACGAGTGGAAAACAGCATTCAAGACACCTTTAGGACACTTTGAATACCTCATCATGTCCTTCAGTCTTACCAATGCACCTGCAGTGTTTCAAGCCTTCATAAATGATGTACTCAGAGATATGCTCAATCACTTTGTCTTTGTCTATCTTGATGACATCCTCATCTTCTCTCGCTCACTGGAGGAACACCGTCAGCACGTACACCTCGTCCTACAGCGCCTCCTGGAAAACCGTCTCTATATCAAACCAGAAAAATGTGAATTTCACTCCCCCTCTGTTGGTTTCCTGGGATACTGGGATACCTGGGTAAAGTGGCTACTCCTCTCATCAGTCTCACCGCCGCAAGCTCACCCTTCCTGTGGACCTCTGAAGCAGCTACAGCCTTCTAGCACCTAAAAACTCTGCTCACCTCTGCACCTGTACTCAGACACCCTAATTCAGCCCTGCAATTCCCCGTGGAGGTTGACGCCTTGGATACAGGAGCAGGGGCGGTCCTATCTCAAAGAGATCCTGAGACTCAACGGATACACCCCTGTGCATTCTTCTCTCGCCGGCTTTCTCCTGCTGAAAGAAACTACGACGTGGGCAATCGTGAGCTGCTTGCTGTGGTTTGGGCTCCTCAGGAGTGAAGCACTGGTTAGAGGGATCCAAACTCCCTTTTATCATCTGGGCCAACCACAAAAATCTAGCCTATCTAAGATCTGCTCGACGCCTCAACCCCCGCCAGGCCCAGTGGGCTCTCCTCCTCATCCGTTTCAACTACTCCCTCTCCTACCAGCTTGGATCTCATAATGTAAAACCTGACGCCTTGTCACGAAATAGAGGAAATCGTTATAAAAGCTCAAGAGCAACATCCCGTCCCTCCGTCCGGTCCCCCTGACCGGATATTTGTTCCTGAAACTGTTGGTTCACAAGTGCTCCAGTGGGGACACTCATCTAAGCTCACCTGTCACCCAGGCAGCACCAGAACTCTCCAGTTCCGGCGTCAGCACTTTTGGTGGTGGGATGGCCAAGGACACTCACCAGTTTGTGGCTACCTGCTCCATTTGTGCTCGGGGATAATCCTGTCATCAACCTCCAGCAGGTCTTTTCTGTCCTCTGCCCATCCCCAGCCGTCCCTGGTCCCACATCGCCCTCGACTTTGTCACTGGACTGCCTCTTTCTAGTGGAAACACTGTAATTCTCACCATCATTGACCGCTTCTCCAAGTTTGTGCACTATATCGCCCTACCCAAGCTCCCCTCTGCGCTGGAGACTGCAGATCTGCTCACCTCACACATCTTCAAACTGCATGGAATCCCTCTGGACATCGTCTCGGACAGAGGTCCGCAGTTTATCTCCCAAGTCTGGCAGGATTTCTGCAAATCACTGGGAGCAACCTCTAGTTTTTATCCCCAGTCCAACGGACAAACTGAAAGAGCCAATCAGGACCTGGAAGCGGCCCTGTGGTGTGTGGCTGCCAAACATCCCTCCTCCTGGAGCTCTCACCTCCCGTGGATTGAGTACGCTCACAACTCCCTCACCAGCTCGGCCACAGGTATGTCTCCATTCTTGTGTTGCTATGGTTACCCCCGAGACAATTGATCACACCTGCTGCGAATGACAAATCAGACACACTACTTCTCTGCTGCAGCCTCTCGTCTTGGCGTCAGTGTATTGTCTGCCACGCTCAGCGGTACAACACTCCCAGACTACCAGTGACACTCGCTCTAAACTTTATGATTGATCTCCAGTGCTTTACTTGTGAACATTTTGACTTACCTGTGTCTCTTTTTTCCTCCAGTGCCTCCCTCCACACCTCACACCAGCCCAAAAAAAACCCAGCAGCATGCTCACTCTTCACTGTGGAAGAAAACTCTCACTCACCTGCACGTCTGCAGCTCTCACAGACTCCCCTGTGGAAAGAAAACCCTCACTCACCTGGATTCCTGGATTCCCCCCTCCCCTGAGCACATTCACGATAAATCTGTTAAACCTTTTTCCTCTGGTCTGCATTTTGGGTCCACCACACACCAAACCATAACATTTATGTTTTATATATGAACATGTTCTCTCAGACAATGAGATTTCCAAAACACCCTTGGAGAACGCTAAAAGTTCTCCCAATAAAATTAATTGCACACAGGTTTTTGTTTCGAGAACTGCCAATCCCTAGCCATTATATCATGTCTGCTGCTTTCAGAGACCCCAGAGTAGGCCAAGCTTAAAAGGTCTCCTTCTTCAACCTGATGACCTCCTTCACCAGTGGGTTTTTAGGCTGCCGTCATGAAAGGCACCAGTGCTCCTCTTGATGCAGTCACTCCCAATATGGAAGCTTTAAATATGGACCACTTGGACTCCATGTCCCCAACCTCCCCCAGGTTGCACAAAACTTCTTATGGATGGGAGTTGAGAAACCTTCTAGGCAGGAACCTCCACCTGAAGTTCTCAGTTCATTTCACAAGTTTAGGATTACCAGGTCTGTCTGTGGGCCCACCTCACCATCTGATCCAACTGGTAGAGATCAGCTAACAACCCTTCTCTCTCCTTCACCTCAGTTTCCAAGACGTACAGGGGCAGATCTGATAAGGCAACTACAAACTGTATCATCAGTCTCTGGACTAGTATGGTCAAACATAGTCTTAGTATGGGCAGTAGACAGCTAGCAGAGAAGTCTACTAACAGAACACCACTCAGATCAGCATTCCTCCAAATCACCCCACAAAGTTTCTTTATCACTGCCCACATGAGGGTTAACACCCCCCAGTAGGACTGTCCGATCCAGAGGCTGGACTCTCTCCAGGGCCCCACCCAGACTCTGAGAAGGTTGTGTACTCCAAACTGCTGTTTGGTGTGTAAAGAAAACAAACAGTCAGGGCTTTAATCCTGTTACTTTCAGTCATAGAGATACTTCTCATTTCCTTCAGGGAAGGAAAGTTAATACCAAACATTTCCCAAACATAAAGGTTACTTAATAAAATTGTTTATCCTAGCCTAACAAAAATCAGATAAAGTTGTGAATAAATCCCATATTTAAAAATTATTCAGTGATTAACAATTGAAAATAGTTCTAAACAGCAAGTTTCTTCTTATTACATCTTTAATCAGCATCACAAAGTTCTGATTATTGATAAAATATCGTTTTTTTTAATGTGTCAAATGGTGTAACTGGTTACACCATTTGACATTTCACTCTAAAATCAAATTTAACAGGCATTATCACGGACACCTATGGAAGCTCATAGTCTTGGTATAAAGATGTGAAAGAGTACTTTTAATGTAAATAATGTTTTTTACAAAGATCATGAAATATAGACGTTTTTCTCTGGTCATAGCATTTGACATATGATCACTGACATTCCTTACCAAGCCCTAGAAATGTCCGATTATATATTTTAATCACAGATACCAACCTTGAGATGTACCAGTTATGATCATCAGATATTTATATCTGTGAAATTGTTTCCTTTGAAAATGTGTTTTTGAAAAATATTAACAAAATGGCCCCTTGAATGGTTGTTACACCACGCTGACATTTTAGGAAGTCAACCGAACTCCAAAGATTCCCCAAACTTTTAAAAATACACAGAACAATAATTGTTCAAGACATTCATCTAATATTCAACAGTACTAGTGTAAAATGATGCCAGACTGGTTTATAGGGTGTTTAGTTGGGATTTTCATCTTTTTCAAAAAAGATGAATTTTTTGGTACCTATTTTTTTGACATTGACATTTTTGCCTAAATTGCCCGTTACTCTCTCAAAGTTGATTGAAACCTGAAAATTTAGACTAGAGCAACAAAAGGGGCATAAGTGAAAGGGATTAATATGAATCTTAATAATATTCGCTCCTTTTAGATATTATTAAAACTTTCGGCTACTTTAAAACAGGCGTCACATCATTGATCCAAGTATATCTATTCTGTTTCTTAATAAGATGATTTGAAATGCCCCATTTTGGAATTAAAAGGGACATTTGACAAATACAGAAATCTAAATTATCAAATAAAATAATGCTGCACGAATAACGGATAATGAATAAGATGCAAGAATGAATGAGTTGGTACATTATCAGCTGTTAGTTAAACTTATCAGTATAAAAAAGAGACTTAGCAAATGTGAATATTTTCCACATATGTTCATTGAGGTAGCATAGCATTACTTAAAAACCAAAACATTTCCCCTTTCAGCAGCACCTCAAAATATCTCTTTAGCCAGCTATAATTAGCAAACTTGCTATTTGCCCTAGCCCTGTCTTTGATAAATGACGTCTTGACGTTGCCGTCATGGTAAACTGAAGATGTTTGGACAAAAACAATCATCTGGTAAAACAGCCACATGGCCTGACTTAAATATTCAAGTTTATCAGACACAGTCACATTAGAGATTACAAAATTCCTCATAGACATTCATAAAATATGTTGCCTACTTGTAAGAGGTCTAGTCACTCACACCAGTGTATAACACCAAGAAAGAGCCAGTAAATCACTTACCCTATGATGTACCCTATGACACAGAGCTGGATGAGTCTGTACAAAACCCCAACTCGCTTATTTTTGGCCACAATGTACTTTTCAGTTTTGTAGTCAAATAAGGAGAGGAAAAAGTTCCAAGCCATCCTGCAGCTGCCTGCAGACTCTTGGTGTCAGTGTATAATATGTGGCTCAGTGATCCACTCACAGCCTGAGGAGAGTTTAGTTTCAGTGAGGCTGCTCAGAGTAAACAGCCTGCAGGAGGCGGACACTGTTCAGCCCCCTTCTACACCCTCCCCACCTCCCCACCTCTCACCAGTCTACAGTCAGCATCATTGAGCAGGGTTCTGATTATAATGAAGTATTCTGGTTACATGGGCACATAAGGCAAGTCTGCTCTGATCCATGATAAAAAACATGATATGAACTCATGACTACTCAAAAGCTGAAGTAACAGGACATCTACAGTCTTTGGTTTGCTGTCAGTCATGCTCAGCAGCATTCATCAGTTAGATATGTTACTAGGGGCGTCATGTGGGTCAAACTTCTAGGGGGGTAAGTTAGCGAGGGGTGTAGAGGGGCCTTCTTGGAATAAAATAAAAGAATGATGACATTTTCTGTGTCTTAACACTTCTATAATCAAGCATAAGCATGAGTGTATTATTTTTGAGAACTGCTATTTCAATGTCTTTGTGATTTCTGTTTCTCCACAAATATTCTGAGGATGTTAAAGGTTTTAGGAAAACCTGAGTTCAGTGATGCTAAATCTCTTAAGCTTATTTCTCTTTTTTCTAGCTTTCACATATAAGAATAATTCCACATGATGGATCACCAAAGTCAAACTGACAACATCTGACACAACAGTCTCACAAGTAAGCGTTAAAGCAACGGCTGTTTACTTTTTGTTAACCCTTCATGGGGTAAGGAACCATATGTGGTCTCTTTGGCTGACTTCCTTTGTGGCCCCCACCCAAATCTCTGTGATACAGTAGAACAATTATGATTTTTTTCAGCCAATCAGTGGAGATCAGTCACAATCACGCACAATGATGTCACACCATCTGACCAATCGGCAGTGCCCTAAAGGATCTCAAACTTCCTGTTTCTTCCAGAACATGCAAAATGCAGTTTTACATCAATTTTGGTGATACCTATGGCTCTACCATCATAACTAACCATGATAAGATGGTAAAACTCACACATTCTATTAAGAGCTAAATGTCAAGGTTACATCTGCTTAGGATTTCTAGCAATTGCCACAGTTTTAGCATGGAAAATGTAGGAACCATATTTGGACAAACACATGTTAAGGGGTGAAATATTTGGCTATAATAAGATATCAGGCCAACTCATCATGCAAGGGTATTGTCGTAACAATTAATCTGTTAAAAGGTAGGATAACAGGACGCTTAAGTGTTGCTGAATGTTGCAACAGGTTTGTAAAAAAAAAAACAGTGATCTAGTGGTCAATTAAACAAATTTATAGAAATGTTCAAGGTTTGAAAAGTAAAATAAGTGTGAGTTGTGGGCAGTTTTTAATACTTTTTCATTTTTATCATCACTCTAATAGAATGTTGTCATCATCTCGCTTACAATTTATTTCTTATTTTCTAATTTTAATATTACTCTAATAGTGTTTTTCCTTATCACTCTTATCATGTATTTTTCATTATTACACCAATAAGGTATTTTTCCTTAACTTTCCAGTGAGACCAGTGAGGACACAGAGTGGGGTTCATAGTGTCTTTTATTCCATAAATTTTTTTTTTTTTTTTTTTTTTTTTAAAAACATAGACATTAATAATTATAATATAGTGGGAACGCGATCCCCTCTCCCCTGAGAGACAGTCATCTTTATTACCGCTGAGCTAATGGACTAGCTGATGACATAGGCGTAGTTTACATATAAAGCAAAGACGACCCCTGAAGTGGCTGAAAAAAATCAATAAAACACGTATATGTACAAAACAACACATCTATTACTGCACTGACAAATAAACCTGTTTAATCCATGGTTAGATTTAATAAAGTGACTGAGCCATCACTCAAAAACTGGCTGGCCAATAGGGATACCCTCCAGAAAAGCCCGCCCACATGTGACATTTGTGTCAGAACTGAGACCAAAAACTAAAGAAACGCAAACAAAAGATCAGGCAGCGCAAACGCAAAACAGAGGAGAGCGAGAGTAAAAGTCTGATCACTGAGACAGAAAAACAGGAACTGTAAACAAAAAGATGTTCAAAACTCAAAGACTAATAATTTGGTTGCTATTTCAAATTTGTTCTCTTAACATGAACATTTTTTTTGCTTGGATCACATTTTTTTGTTCTCGAAAGCTAGTTTTGTTTGATACTGAAAAAGTTTTGTTTGAATCTTTTTGACACAAATCTCATTCCATACAAGAACAGCTAGCTAAAAGAGCACAGCTGACCAGAGGACAGACTCCTTCTTCACTCTATGGGAGGGATGGGGCAAAGTAGCTCGGTGAGAAACAGCGACCTCTGGTGGATTAGTTTTTAATGCCCGCTCCAACATAGATGCACCAAAGTATGTTTTGATGGTTGAGAAGTTAAAAAAACACAAATCTATCTATCCATAATGTTTTATTGAAATGTAGCCTGTTGATTCATCCTTGAGGTTTCATTATGAACCTCTAAAAAATTATGTGTATGAAATAAATATTTGTTTATTAACTAATGTTTAATGTGTTAGTTAATACTCATTTGACTTCATATCTGTTTATTTTTCAATGATTAACATTTTAGTGTGCTATACTTCATGGATTTTTTTTCTTTCTTCCTTTTTTTTTTTTTTTTTTTTCTTTTTACCATGAACGAGCAAGGAATCAAATATCGTCACATTAATGACCTTGATTTTCAACATAATAATGAAAAATAGATATTTATCTGACAAGTTTTTTTTCTTGAAAAAGTATTGTGATGTCCACCAGTAATATTTTAGGACTTCAATTTTGAACTTAAAGTACTTCAATGAGTGCCCCATAAAGGGTTAAAATGCAGAGAATCCTGGCAAATGGGTGAAAAAAGATAATTTTGAACAAGTGTCCTTGAGCTTTTATTTAAGAGAGACCAAAAACTGGGCCTCCTGTTCAAACTCTCATTATGTTTATGAACTGTAGTCTTCATCAAACACATCTGCACAGGTGTCCTACTTTGACAGTTATTTGGAGGAAAAATATTAAAATGAGTTGTTTAACTTTTACATAAACCCTCATCCTTCTTTATATGTAACTTTGCTGGCTTTATTAATACTGATAAGAGTTCAAGATACATTTTAAATTTGCCCAAGAAACACAAAGTAAAGCTAATTTGATTGTTTTTTTTTTATTATTTTTTAGCCTTTATTTAACAATGAAATCTCACTGAGATCTCTTTTTCAAGAGTGTCCTAGCAAAGGAGATTTGGATAAACACAGTGACAGAGCTCTGTCAGTCTGCTATTCAGGCTGATAACAGAGAGAAATGATATTGTAAACCAGTGCTTCCCAAAGTGTGGATTGGGGCCCTCTGGTGGGCCGTGGAGGTACTACAGGCTGGCCGTCAGAGGCCTCTTTCCTCATAAATACATGTTGTTTTTGTTGTTTTAACATTGAAATAAAGTTTAAACGATCAGAAATACTTGGCAGGTTAAATGCTTTTTTCTTTTTATAAGTTCAAGAAATAAAAAAACAGCCAGAAGATTCAACCAGCATTTCACATCTCAACATTTATTTTTCTGATATACAGAACAGCAGGTGTTATGGTTTGACTGGTGCTGAATTAACTGGTGACACTACATAGAACATTTAACAATGCTGCATGTTAAATGTGCTTCATGACCACGCCAGTGCTTTCTTTTGGCGTTAATGTCTTTTAAAGCTAGACATTTGTTTGGAAATTTTCTGTTTAGGAAATGATATTTAAAAAAAAAAAGTTTATTTTGAGTGTTACCGTTGTCTGAAGGTTTTGATTGCCCCAGAGGATTTTCGGATCTTAAATTGGGCCGCAGCATGGTGAATTTATGCAGAGCTGCTGTAAACAGTAAAACAAAAACAGTTTTCTACACCATATTTTTCTTCTTTCATAATTTCTACTATTGTGAATATTTAGTCTACATGTGGGTCAAACACTATTATCTCATCTCTGTATCTGACTTGTTTGTTTTCCTTCTTGGGTTGATCTCCAGCTCTGTGAAATGCTGTCTGTTTAAGATCATATCTGTAGGCTTTAATGTGTTGATTATATTACCAATTCAATCATGTTAACAAAATTTTAGAGCAGCAAGCCTATTAGACGGCTTCTGGATTCTGTGATAACTGAAGACTTCTCCAAGTTTTAACTACCATGTTTAATATTCAAGTCTGTTAGTGGTAATTAGTGTTAGTGTAGCATTTACACTCAAGATGCAAATGGGAAATCTGGAAGGTAAAATACTAACAGGTAAGTAATGATAACCAAAAGTATATAGTTGATGGGCTAGAGTCAAATTATAATTTCTAGGCTCACTCTAGGAGGCTGAGGACCAGTAGCAATAAGCAGCAGACAGGTAAGTTGTGTTGCAGGTACTTTTGTATTATATTATAGTGCAAAGTATTTACAGTATATACAGATTAGTCATCTCCATTTTAACAGGAAACAAAAACAAACGCTTTAACCCAACCATAACCCAATTTGTTTCCGTTCAATATGTATCAGCAGTTCAGTATGAATCAGTAGTTCAGTATGTTTCAACTGAGTCGCCTTATATGCCCCTGGGAGCAGGATGAATTCAGTGAATGTCTTTTTAGTGAAAGTCCAGGAAAGAATGCAACAAAAGTTCAGTCCAGAGCAGTGAGATGAGAGCTGTGGGGGGGATTGGGCTAGGGAGAACTAGAATGCACATCTCCTACCGCACTGGTGTAGAAATCAACGCTGATCAGTTCAGGTTCTGGGTAAGATAGATTGGTTTAGATCAGGAACAGGAAAAAACCCGGCCAATTCGAGTTGCTTTTTAGAGCGTCACTCGCTTCAAACGGCTCGTTTTAACTCGTCGACATCTGCTGCAGCCCTGTATGGAGCGTCCCCCACGTCTGCCGACTGACTGAACCGCCATGATTTAAAAGGATTAGTTCATGTGATTCATGTGACTGAGTTCACGCGAGAAGGCGCTGACTTACTGACAAACTTAGACCCCTCCTCCCAGGAGAATTACAAACCTGTCTCTAAATTCCCGCTCTAGTCAAAGTCCTGGAAAAAGCAGTTTTCAAGCAACTCTAAACTCAAATAATCTATTTGAAATATTCCAGTCTAGCTTTTGCACCTTCAGCAGCCCTTCTGTAGGTGTATAATGTCTGTTCATTGGCACAAGATGATGGCAACTGTCGTTTTTTGTTTGTTTTTTATGCTGCCACTGAATTAACAAGGATGGGTTTGATTTTTACTGGTGATGTAGATGTTCCTTTATTAGATAAATGACAACACCCCATTCAGATTTAATATTTCACACAGATAATTTGCCACTAAGCACATCACTGTTGGTGGTTCTTACTGTGAACAAACTTTTTACTGAACATTTAAACCAAAGAAACTATAAACCATGCCACCTTACCCTAGATCTCATCTGAAATTATATAAACATGTAGTGCCCATAAAATATACTCAGCCTCCATCTACCAACATTTGCGATACAAAATGGGTCGTTCTGAAAAGCTCAGTGACTTCACGTGTGTTACTGTGATGGATGCTTGCAATAAGATGGTTTGTGAAATTTCATCCTACAGTCAACTGTAAGTGATATTATTAGAAAGTGGAAGCGTTTCGGAACAACACTAGCTCAGCCAGAAATAGAAGACCACATAAAATCCCAGTGTGGAGTCAACAAGGTCCATGCTTCATAAAAGTCACCGACGCTCTGCTGATTTCATAGCTGAAGAGTTTGAACTTCCACAGGCGTTAATGCCGCCACAACACCTGTGCATCAGGGGCTTCATGGAATGGGTTTCCATGGCCAAACAGCTGCATGCATGGGGGGTCAGGGTTCTAACTTTTCCTAATGGGCTGTTGGAGGCTGCTTTTAGGGTGGCAGAGTGCCGGCTGTGTGGCTGCTCACGTATGTGCCCTCATGGTATTGAACTTCACCGGCTTACCTGTGGCTGGTAAGCCACAGGCTGCATGTTTACTGCATGTTGCTACTGTCAGTCCTGTCTTTCTTTCCATGTTCTCCCCCTAAATAAGGTCGTAAAGCTAAATGTTATTGACTTTCCTTGGCTCTATGAAGTCATAAGAAGGGTAAAGAAGTACAGGCCATGACATTTTACCTCATTTTCTTGAGACAAGAAATTGAAATTTGGTAATTTCTCCAGGCATTTCCTCATTATCTTGGAAAAACCAGCTGTGTTATCTAGGGAAAGGGAGATAAATAAGTTAAAAAATCTTGAGAAAAAGATGAAAATTTACTTACAACATAGGAGAATTTTTAAAAAATGTATGGCTATATTTAAATGTCCATTTAGATCCTGGCACTCATTCTTAACCCTCTGGAAACAGCTTTGTGACCCATCTGTCTTGTCCTGGCCCACCAGTTTAAAGATGGGTACACTGTGATCATTAAGGGATGGACATGGTCAGTAAAGACACTGTCTTTAGTCTGTGGAATTTAAACCAAGGTTAGCGGGTACTAAAGGCCTCAAAAGTGTGCTAAGAAAATATCCCCTACAGTATTACATCACCATCAGCTGGAACTGTTGATGCAAGGTAGGGTGGATCCATGATCTGTGCTATTTTGCCAAATTTTGACCTTATTATTTGAACGTTGCAGCAGAATTGAGACTCATCAGACCAGGCAATGTTTTCCCAAATCATCTGTTGTCCATCTTTGGTGAGTCTATGTTTCCTGTGACAGGAGTGGCACCCAGTGTGGTCTTCTTCTGTTGGAGCCTATCTGCTTCATGATTCAGCATGCTGTGCATTTTGCCTTTCTATCAGCTTGAACCAGACTGGTCATTCCTCTCTGCTATCAAGAGGGCTTTCTGGCCCAGAAGTGCTGCTCACTGGACATTTTCTCTTTTTCTCTCCAATCTCTGCAAACCCGAGAGATGGTTGTGTGTGGAAAATCCCCATAGATCAGCAGTTTGTGAATGCCTGTCTGAAGCAAACAACTATGGCACATTCAAAATCCCCTTTCTTCCTCATTCTGGTGCCTAGGTTGAACTTCAACACATCACATTGATCATATCTACATGCCCAAGTGTGTGGGTTGCTGCCATATGATTGGCTGATTTAGACATTTGCGTTAGAAAGCGGTTGAACAGATGTACCTAATAAAGTGACCAGTGAGTGTATGCATTGTCATTAACATATGAAACTTGGATTTTTGCTCGGACTCACTTAGAATCGAGCTCTATAAGGGTATCACATTTATCACAAGTGAAGATTTGATGGTTCGAAATTCACTCTGAGTGAAAAAGTTTCTCCTTTTGGTGGGCTGAGGTGACAACTTTTACCCTGACTTCTCTTGTTTTACAATAGGAAGTGGTCTTGAGGAGGAAGTTACTCACATAAGGCCAGAAGTGTTTAAATATAAAAATGTGATCATTTTCAAAGAGAATTTCATGTTTGGCCTGATCATCATCTAAAACAGCTGTGTAAAAATAGTGGCTGTTGTTCGAGAAAGTAAAGAAGTCAAACCACATCCGCCGTTGAGCTGATGGTCTTGTGGTTTTGTCCCCTCATGCTTGTTGTAACAAACAGAGCTACCATACTGCCGCCTGCAACAAACAAGAGGTGACAATGAAGCTACGCGGGCTGGTCGTGTTTTTAGCCCTGAGCTTTACATCTGTGACTTCATATGGTAAGTTCTTATTCAAAATAAAACATCTTTATTAAAATGTTAGAAATGTACATTTCAACATAAGTTTGATCCAAGGTTATAATAGTTTGGGATTTTTCATTAGTTTAAATTCTTATTTCTTTTTCAATTTCTGTGTTGGATTTCAGTTTAGTTTTTATTAGATGTGACTGCTGGTTTGTTAGTTCAGTTTAGTTTTTATTTTGCAAAATTTCTTAGTTTTAGTTTAGTTTTTATTAGTTTTAGTGTTATTTTTAGTTTTTTACTGATAGATGTAGGGACTGAGTGAACGTCATACATTTTTAAAAACATATTAAAACAGGCTTCTCTTCACTTAGCATCTTATTTAATTAATTAATGATGATGTTTGAATACAGCTTCAGACATAAAACTACAACTCTGTGAAGTCTTAACCAATCAGTTTACACTCCACAGACTTGTGTGTAGGTGGCAGTCAATATGGTTGAGCCAAAGACTAAAACTAAGGAAATTTTTTCTATTTTATTTTAGTTTTGTAAATGCACTATACAGTTTTTGTAAGTTTTTTTTTTTTTTTTTGAAAGCTTAGCTTTTATTTAGTTTCAGTTAACTAAAATATTTTTTGAATTTTAGTTTCAGTAATTTAGTTAGTTTTAGTTAACTATAACAACCTTGGTTTGATTTCTTGTACATTTGCTGTCCATTTTTCTGAAGTTTTATGCTTGTCCTTCCATGATTAAAGTTTGGTCAATCTTCTGATTATAAATGAGTCATTGTGCTGATTTTAGACTTTGTATCATTTCAGTCAGTGGCTTTGGCTTTTTTATTCAGTAACAAGTCGTTTATGTTTCTGTGATGGTTGATTTAGACAAAATGTATGTTTACAATAAACTGCATACGGTTGATTTTTCTTGTACAATGTATGTTCAAAGGCTCAATGAGGGACAAGAGTTAGAACTCTATGGCACCTATAAAAACTGGAGAAACCACAAGTCACCTCAGTCACAATGCATTTATTTAAAAGGACTTTTCCTACATTTTATTAAAGCCAAGGGATTCATGTCAATAGTACAATAAAAGATATATTAACAATGCACTCTTAAAGTAATGATAAAGCTGCTATCACCATAGAAAGGTTGACTTTAAAATGCCACTTTAACCATTTCCTCCTTGACAAAACTGAATGCATGATTTCTGTGCCATGACTCTGACCCTCGTCTATCACTGGCACTGACATCAACAATTTTAATTATTCACGCCGGGATAGCTAACGATCAACATATTCATCGTATTCTTGGTTAAGTTAAAACCATTTTGGAGGCACCCCTGATGATGCCAGAAGGCACCTGCTGAGAAAGGCTCTCCATGAAGCAATAAGGACCAAAAATCATATTTCCACATATTTTAGCTGTTTGAGCAATTGTCCTTTTTCAAGTATACAAACTGGCTGACAAACTCAAAAGCATTGTCTAAATTACAGAAACTACAACTAGTACAAAAACATCGGCAAAAATAAGCAGCATTTCTGTTTATCGCTGGCATCTGGCCAAAACCTTGTGTCTCAATTTTTCCCTTTTGTGTTTTCATAAACAATTTTAAAGCAATAAAAAGTGTAAATAAAAGATGCTGACTAACCATTCAGTGTAAGATTAATTGAAAAATAAAGCTTTTTTTCCATTTCCTTGAAAGTGCTGATTTGGAGATACAAGGTTTTAGCAGAATGCCAGCAATACAAAGGTTTCTTAAATTTTCACCATGTGTCTCAAAATGATTAATCTCCATTACTTGAATGATTGGTATCAAAGCATAAATTAACAGTGGCATTCCCTAAAATTGATGGCATTGAGCAATTTCTCATAATTTTATTTTAATGTATTTTTCATAAATTAGTGCTATTGGCCACCATTTACATCTGTCAGTTGGTTTTTAACCAATTTTAAGGCAATAAAAGTGTTAAAAAGATGCGGACCATGACAGTTCAGTGATAAATTAACTAAAAGGAAAAAAACTGCCTTTTTTAATTGCCTAAAAAGTGTTGATTTGGAGATTCATGATTCTGGCCAGACACCAGCAATAGGTTAGGGTTTCTTGCATTTTTGCCATGAATACCATGTGTTTCAAAATGATCATATCTTCTTTATTTAATGATTGATGGTGCAATTACATTGGCATCATTTCTGTTTATTGCTGGCATCAGGCCAAAACCTTGTATCTCAATTTTTCCTTTTTTTTTTTTTGTTTTCATAAATCAGTACTGTTGGCCACCCTTAACATCTGTCAGTGGGATTTAAACAATTTTGAATCAATTAAAAATGTCAAAAAGATGCTGACTATAACCATTCAGTCTTAGATTAATAGAAAAATACAACTTTTTTTCATTCCCTGAAAAGTCTTGATTTGGAGTTACAAGATTTTGGCCAGGCACCAGCGATACAGAGGTTTCTCAGAAATTTCACATTGAAAATCTTGAATCTCAAAATAATGAATCTCCATTATTTGAATGATCCGTGGTATCAAAAGTACAGAAACATTGGCAACAGTTCCATATATTGCTGCCTTGTATCTCCATTTTTCATTTTTCATTTTTTATTTTTTCATAAGTCAGAGCTGTTGGTCACCCTTTACATTTATCAGTGAGTTTTCACCAATTTTAAAGCAATGAAAGTGTAAAAAAAAAGCCAACTAATGAAACTGATTAAAATATAGTGTTTCTCTCATTCCCTGAAAAGAGGGGAAATTTTTCACCTTGTATACCATAAATCTTCATTATTTGAATGATTGATCTAAAAAGGACAGAAACCTCATGATATTCACTTTTATTTTTATTTTTAAAAAAGACAGCACACTGTCTGAATTCTACAGAAGAGTATTAGGGCCACTGAAAAAAAAATTTTGTCACGAAATTTTTTTTTTTCACTTGTGAGAAAAAAACTCAGAATTCTGAGATTAAAGTCAGAATTCTGAGGAAAAAAAAGTCAGAATTCTGACTTTATTCTTCAAATGAAAAAAAAGTCTCAAATTTTTTTTTTCAGAATTCTGAGATTAAAGTCAGAATTCTGAGATTAATCTCAGAATTCTGACTTTAATCTCAGAATTCTGACTTTTTTCTCACAAGTGAAAAAAAAAATTTGTCTCAAATTTTTCTTTTCAGTGGCCCTAATACTCTTCAGTAGAATTCCACAAATACATTGGCAATATTTTAAAAAATGTATGGAAGAGCTCAAGTTTATGGTGGTTGATTAAAAATAATGAATTAATTTTATCTAAAATGTAAAAAACATTTGTGAACTAAAACTGAATTAAAACCAAGGCTTTACAAAAAAAAGGAAAACTAACTAAAACTGTGTTGTTTGCTTACAAAGCTGACTAAAATGAAATAAAATTAAGGACAAAATATCGTTAATAACAGGCTTCGACACATTTAAGTCAGAATTCTGAGCTTAAAGTCAGAATTCTGAGATTAAAGTCAGAATTTTGAGAAAAAAGTCAGAATTCTGAGATTAAAGTCAGAATTCTGAGAAAAAAAGTCAGAATTCTGACTTTATTCTTCAAATGAAAAAAAGTCTCAATTTTTTTTTTAACTTTAACTTTTAAAATTTTTTTTTTAACTTTAATCTCAGAATTCTGACTTTAAGCTCAGAATTCTGACTTTTTTCTCACAAGTGAAAAAAAAAAATTTCGTCTCAAATTTTTTTTTTCAGTGGCCCTAATACTCTTCAGTAGAATTCCACAAATACATTGGCAAAATTTTAAAAAATGTATGGAAGAGCTCAAGTTTATGGTGGTTGATTAAAAATAATGAATTAATTTTATCTAAAATGTAAAAAACATTAGTGAACTAAAACTGAATTAAAACCAAGGCTTTACAAAAAAAAAGGAAAACTAACTAAAACTGTGTTGTTTGCTTACAAAGCTGACTAAAATGAAAAAAAAATTAAGGACAAAATATCGTTAATAACAGTCTTCGACACATTAAAGTCAGAATTCTGAGCTTAAAGTCAGAATTCTGAGATTAAAGTCAGAATTCTGACTTTATTCTTCAAATGAAAAAAAAGTCTCAATTTTTTTTTTAACTTTAACTTTTAAATTTTTTTTTTAACTTTAATCTCAGAATTCTGACTTTAATCTCAGAATTCTGACTTTAAGCTCAGAATTCTGACTTTAATCTCAGAATTCTGACTTTTTTCTCACAAGTGAAAAAAAAAAAAATTTCGTCTCAAATTTTTTTTTTCAGTGGCCCTAATACTCTTCAGTAGAATTCCACAAATACATTGGCAATATTTTAAAAAATGTATGGAAGAGCTAAGGGTTTATGGTGGTTGATTAAAAATAATGAATTAATTTTATCTAAAATGTAAAAAACTTTAGTGAACTAAAACTGAATTAAAACCAAGGCTTTACAAAAAAAAAGGAAAACTAACTAAAACTGTGTTGTTTGCTTACAAAGCTGACTAAAATGAAATAAAATTAAGGACAAAATATCGTTAATAACAGTCTTCGACACACACGTTCTGACCAGCACGTCCTTCATGATTTCTGCCACACACTGTGATTGACATTTAGGATGAGCTTGTTCATTGCAGAAGATAAAATGAGCCCTTTCTTAAAATATAGTCACCTTTTTTTCTCAGAACGTGGGGCACCTTTGCCTTGAGCTGTATTCAAATAAAATAATAATTAAAAAAATACAAGTAAAGTATGAATAAATTAAACAGTAAGTGAAGAGTCACCATAGTTTTAAAATTGTATGATGTTAACTTTAACCGGCCCTTTTGAGTATCCCATACTTAAAGAAAAAAAAAGAACAAAAGAAAAACAACCCATTAAAACTATAAAACTCAACAAAGATGAAGCATTTACAAAATGTAAACTAAACTTGAATAGCAAACCAGCAGTAACATCCAATAAAAACTAAACTGAAATCTAAAACAACATAAAGATATACAAAAAAGAGATATATATAAAATAAAAGCTGTTGAAAAAACAAAAAAATATTGTCACCTTGGTACAGCTCCTAGCCGGCATTTTCCAAATGTTGTCTACTTATTTGTGCACTTAGATGCATTTAGATTTAACATTTCAAATAGAAGATAATTTATGACTAAGCAAATCACGGTTCATACCATACACAATATTTATACTGAACACTTAAACCAAATAAATTATATCAGAATAAACAATATCACTTACCCTATATCTCATTAGAAATCATATAGACATACAGTGACTATAAAAACTAGTCACCCTCTTGGAAATTTGACCCTTTTATCAATTTTATAAATCAATCATGGTGGATATGATTTGGCTTCTTTGACAAAAGAAAGTACAAAAAAACCTCTTTAAAGTCAAAGTGAAAACGGATTTCTACAAAGTAATGTCAATGAAATAAAAATATGTAACCTCATGTTAAAGGTGCCCATGGCCAGTCTACAATCCCCCCAAGAATCAGAAAAATCACCTCTGTGAGCTGCTGATATGTTAGCAGATGTTATAAACCCTACAAAGTTAGGACAATACCATCAACCAGAATGCCGTATGACAATTATTCATTTTTTTATGAAATACTGAAAGGATTCTTTTAAACAGTGATGTGAAATGTTCAGGGAAGCTTTGGAGGTCTGAAGGGGAGGAGACAGGCAGGTTTGAATTTATGGAGATAAGAAGAGGCCTGGTTTAGGTGCAGTCCTGCTCCTGAAACTTTGTTTAGTAAACATCGAAAATAAATTCATGGAATTGGATGGGGGAAAAAACAAGTTTCTACTGTTAGAGATGTTAAATGCATGAGTTTCAATGTCTCTTATTTCTATGTCCTGTTCAGATCAGAGTGCATGTAAGCAGTTTTCACGAGTTTGTCGGACCAATGAACGCATCGCTGCTCCGGGCTCCTCGGTGCTCCTCCCCTGCATCGTGAGAACAAGTAACTCCACAGAGGTTTCATGGACCCGGTCTCCTGACAGCACACTCATCCGCCTTACATCTAAAGGTCGTATTCAGTTCCTGGACCCCAGGAATGGCCGGGTCAAAGCATTTCCAAACCAGGCCTCAGAGAGGAACTTCTCCATCCGCATTGATGAGCGTGACGCCTCAAACCCGGGCTGTTACCTCTGTGACTGGGGTGAGGGCTGCATTCAAGTGGAGCTGACTGCTGAGGAAGGTAAAAATAATTCTGTTTAAATCTTGTTTCAAGTTCACTTATTGGTCCCTTTGGTGTGGTTTGTTGGGGATTAGAAAGCACAATGAAACATTCTCTCAGAATTATAACCCCATTTCCAAAAAAGTTGGGGCGCTGTATAAAATAAAAAACAGAATGCACAGATTCCCAGATTTCATAAACCCATATTTTATTCACAATAGAACAATACACAGCATGTTGAAACTGAGATATTTTACCATTTCATGAAAAATATGAGCCCATTTTGAATTTCAATGCAGTAACAAGTCTCAAAAAAGTAGGGACGAGGCAACAAAAGGCTGGAAAAGTAAAAGATACCAGTGAAAAACAGTTGCAATGAATTGCCAACAGGTCAGTAACATGACTGGGTATAAAAAGAGATTTTTAGAGAGGCAGAGCCTCTCAGGAGTAAAGAAAAGCAGAGGTTCACCAATCTGTGACAAACTGCATTTAAAAAATGTGGAATGATTTCAGAAAAATGTTCCTCAACATTAAACTGTGAAGACTTTTAATATCCCACCATCTACGGTCCATACTATCATCAAAGATTTAGAGAATCTGGAGAGATCTCTGTGTGCAAGGGACAAGGCCGGAGTTTGGTATCAGATGCTTGTGATGTTCAGGCCCCTAGGCGGCCCGGCATAAAAAACAGACATGATTCTGTACTGGGAATCACTGCTCAGGATCGGGAACACTTCAGAAACCATTGTCTGTCAACACAGTTTGCCATACCATTCACAAATTCAAGCTAAAGTTATCATGCAAAGAAGAAGCTAAATGTGAACACGATCCAGAAATGCCACCATCTTCTCTGGGCTAATGCTCATTTTAAATAGACCGAGGCAAAATGGAAAATTGTTCTGTGGTCACATGATTCAATTTGAGATCCTTTTGGGAAACCACAGATGCTGCGTCCGGTGGAATAAATAGGAGAGGAACCATCCAACTTGTTATCAATGTACAATTCAAAAGCCTGCATCTGTGATTGTATGGGGTTGCATCAGTGTTCATTTTGTCGACTAAAACTATGACTAAAAATGTTCGCCGACAGCCTTTTTTTCTGTGACAGTAACTAACAAAAATAGATCTGGGATGACTACAACTAACAGAAACGAAGTTTAGTTTTCATTAAGACGACTAAAACTGCACTAAAATGTGATGCAGTTTTCGTTAGACATTCAAAATCTGTGATATTTCTCCACTGCAGTTAAATCTGTCAAAAAAAAACAAAAAAAAAAAACAATGCAGCTGTATCTATTCTGCCTTTCAGCTGTAGAAAGCAGGGACCCCAGGTTTGGCAGAGAGCAGAGAACACACAACCATGATTTGGTACCAGATTTAGGCAAGAAAATAAATGCTTGGACTAAAATTTAAGACAAAAATTTGAAGACTTTTTATGGACTAAAACTAAAAAGGATAGAAATGACTAAAATGTGACTAAAACTAGGACTATAATTAAAATAGCTGCCAAAATTAACACTGGCTTGGACTAAAAGTAAAGACTAAAATGTGAGGACCTTTTATGGACTAAAACTAGACTAAAAGGTTTTGAGTTTTCTTCAACTAAAACTAGACAAAAACTAAAAGGAATAAAAATGACTAAAGTGTGACTAAAACTAAAATGCATTTCATTTAAAAACTAAAATTAAAAATTGCTGCCAAAATTAACACTGGGTTGCATTAGTGCCTATGGTGTGAGTAGCTTACACACCTGGAAAGACAAAACTAAAAAGTAGATGAAGGCCTTAGAGCAGGGATGTCAAGCTCAAGGCCAAATCTGGGCCATGGTACAGTTATACCCAGCCCTCAAGATCATATCATATTGTTATCATAACTTGCCCACCAGTATGAGGTCTGCAGATTTCCTCCAATTAAAAAAAAAAAAATCAATTTAACCGTGATCATTTAAAATATCCTTATTAAGTCTTGAAAACTGGAAAAAGTTAGGGGTAAAATATTTAAATAAAAAGTATTTTGACCTTTTCAGTTCATAACTTTGACATTTTATCTCATATTTTGACCTTTCATACTCCCAATTTTGAACTGTATCTCACATTTTGACCTTGTCAACACCATCTCTGACTTTTAACCCCATAGTTTGAACTTTTAGACACACATTTTAAATTTAAAGTCATATTTTGACCTTTAAGCTCATGATTTGGACATTCTATCTCACACATATGCCTCTAAAAACATTGTTTTGACTTTTAGTTTAGTGTTTTGATCTTTTGAACAAATAAATGTGACTTTATATCTCAGATTTTGAGCTTTTAAACTTTTCATTTTGACTTCTTTTTAAATTCTTAAAATCATTTGTCATCAGTGCTTAGTTTTTCCTCCCATAATTCATTACTGGTGAAAATTATGTTGACAGTTTATGGCTAAATGTTGACCCTGTTATGCTCTCAGGTTAGACCATAATTCTGAATCCCACCCCTGCCTTAGAGCAATAAGTGCTCCTATCCTGACAACGTCTCTCTCAGGGAAGGCCTTGCATGTTTCAGCATCCATCACAACAGCATGGCTTCACAGTAGAACAGTCCGGAGGCTGAACTGACCTGCCAGCAGTCAGACTTTTCCCCATTAGAAAACATTTGGCACATCAAAAATGTAATTATGTCCAGCTATGTGCTCACACTTCAGGCTGACTTCATCCTACACAATTTTAAGCCTGACTTCTGGCCAGATTTGCACCCCTGATGATCATAAGGAGTTGCACCATGAGTGAATTTATCCACTGGGTTAGGGTCCCTACAGTGGCTGAAGGTGCTCCTAAAGGACTCATAGTGTATCAGTATAAAATAATCCTAAATTTTGTGGGGTCAAAAGGATTATTTTTGACAGGAGACCAGACAGCTTCACCAACCCATTATTACGAACGCCGTTTGGTGCATATCCCATGCTCCCCTTTTTTCCTGTCTCTCTACAGCTGTCATTTCTAAAAAGGTGAAAAGCCCCAAAATGATCATCAAAAGTCCGGCTCAGCTACTGAATCACAACATAATCTTCAATGTTTGGAATCGAGATACAGACAGGACATGTAGAGGATTTTTGTTTATTTCTTTATTAGCGCTTTTAAAACTCCAATAATGTCCTGGGTCAAACTAACCTGAGTATTATAGGGCAGTGGTTCTCATATTGTGGGTCAGGACCCAAAAATGGGTCACACAGCTGTTTTCAGTGAGTCATGAAAGTGTGTCTGAAGAAAAAAGTGTCAAAAAGTTGACAAAGGGGGTTTCAAACGTTGAGCCTGTGGGCGACATCCGCTACGCCGGCACGTCTCATCAAGCCTGTTTTAGGAGAATACTGAAAAATATTACTTAGCAATATTTAGTGATTAAAATATTTCTAATACTCATTTTCACTCATCTTTTATAAATTATGCACAATTATAGCAAAGGAAGATCTTAATATGATGACATGATAAACGACTTATCACGGTTATCAGCATGCATGTCCCTCCAGGGCTTCTGTAATGATGAGCTTTTTAAACATGGTTTGTCTTTCCTCTTTGTTTAATCTAAGGTCCAAAGTGAAACATTTAAGGGGTTGACATTTGCATTATATATTCTCATGAAGGATGTGGTGGTGGGTCCTGAGGCTAGACCAGCTGTGAACTGCTGATGTAAGGGGTGTAAATGTGTGGGAGTGTTGATCACAGAGATCTCAGGATGAAAATTATCACTGCATTAATCTTTCTTGTCGTTCAAATAAAAAATGGGCCAGTTTGACTAGATCACCACATAAGGGTTACAGTTTGAAGGTTATGCTCTTAAAATTGTGAGCAGCAGCTTCTGCAGAGACGTGTGGCCTCTTCCTTTCCATGGTCACAATCTTAGTAGGCCATGCACATGAGAGCGGACAAGTGAGAGAGCGCGAGTTTCCTGTACACATCTTTGTTAAACCACAACTTTCCATGCAGGTACAGAAGACAAGAAGTTTCTGATTTACATCTGTGTCATTGTGGCCACCCTCCTGCTGCTGGGTGCCGGCTCTTACTTCTGCTTCAAGTGGATCCGTGAGTACCTGCAAAGTCTGGCATAATCAGTGCATAATAAGGAAGATTTGGTTATAAGATGATGCCTTTTAAAGACATTCCCTGTTTGGACAATGAATCAACAGGGTTTATATCCGTTTTGGGCTTTTGGATACCAAGTGTTAACTTTTCATGCTTTGTGAGACCCCAGTAACCTTGCAAAGCAGATGGATATGCCCGTTTCTGTGTTTCTCACTGGTGAATTCACCTTGCAAAGCTCCTATCTGAACTGTTTGGGCCTGGATGGAAAGTGACAGGACCAATCAGCGACGAAGGGCAAGTACTCTCGGGTGCGGTGGAGTCATGAAGTAGCAAGCAGCAACAAGAAGACAGTGCAGTTATGGCGGAAGACATTAGCATGGATTCTGCTAAAGTGCCAGTTTTATCAGAACTTGACGACATTTCTTCATTAAAAGAAGAACACAGAACAGCATTAAGTTGTTTTCTTTTCAAAAATATAAAAGTCTATAGTCGCCATGTTTCGCGTTATGCTGTTCTAAATGGAGTTTATTCCTCGGTAGTGGCATACACGCACCTCGGGAGCAGCTACGACGTCACGTGTTTTGTTGCTCTGATTGGCCTGTAGAGATGTGATGGACAGAACATTCATCCAATCACCCTCCGAGATTTTTTCAAAGGCTCTGCCCTTTCCCAAAGGCTGGCTATCAGAGGTTTTCCAGATGGATGTGTGGGACAAATCCATCTGGTGTGTCAGGTTAAGACCCCAGTACTTACTCAAAATAGTTTATCCAGTAGCTCAGACTGCAAACAGAGGTGGTCTGGGATGCCTTTGTTTGGCATGGTGTATGGTGTCTGTTTTGGGACATTCTCAGGTCTCAAAGTCAGCTGTCAGATCTCAGGAAAAGAGGCATCAGGTGTCAGGGAAAAAGGATCAGGTCTAAGGAAAAAAGACATCAGGTTTCAGGGAAAAAAGGCATTGGGTCTCAGGGAAAAAAGGCATCAGGTCATGGAGAAAAAAAGGGTATCAGGTCTCTGGAAAAAAGACATCAGGTCTCGGGAAGAAATGGCACGAGATCTCAGGAAAAAAAGGTCTTCGGTCTCAGGATAAAAGGCATCAGGTCTAAGAAAAAAAAGGCATCAGGTCTCAAGAAAAATGCATCAGGTGTCAAAGAAAAAGGCATCAGGTCTTAGGAAAAAATGGCATCAGATCTCAGGAAAAAAGGCACCAGGTCTCAGGAAAAATTGACTTTTTTCTGACACCCTTTTTCCTGAGATCTGACACCTTTTTCCAGACACCTTTGTTGCTGACACCTTTTTCCTGATCCTTACATGATCCTTTTTCATCTGAATTCTGACATCTTACACAAGACCTGAAGATGTCCTAATATGGACACATTGCTGGTGTGGTTGGGTTGAGGCAGTGTGTACAAGCATGACTTAAAGCCCACCCAAGACCACCCATCACCAAACATGATCAGTGGTATTCTGCGAGTAAAGCTTGGCTATATCTATGCCTTTTTAATCCCATTTCAATCTTACCAGGACTCAACAAGATTTACAAGTGAGCTCTGATATCAGATCATCTCTGAAGATGTACTGATGACACATAGTTAACCCATAACACATAGACTACACTTTGGCAAGTGCCAACATGCAGTAAATTGGTATCCTAAAAGCTCATCACTGCTGCAAAATGCAAACAAGATGTTCTTCTGTTTCAGAAAATCGCAAAAAGGCAACTCTGGAAATCTCTGTCAGTTCTGCCTGCACAAGTGGTGAGCAATTATTTCATAATTTAACAATTGAACAGCTTCTTCTAATTATGTATCAATCACTGCTGTTGTCTCAACCAAACATTCTAAACTTGGCACAAAAAGTAAGGAGATTCGGCTGAGAGTTTCAGCCATATCACCCTGCAAACCTCAACTGCAAATCTGTAGAAGACAGCCCACACTTCCTAAGTGCTGACAGGGTGAGAAAACAGTCTTCTTGGGGTGTCACAGCAAGAGTCAGTAGCAACAGCAAAATAAGCTGTTTAGTATTGGCAGAAAAGATTTAACACATTTCATGGGCTCAAACCAAATACTCAGCTCTGCTGCTCATCCTGCAAATGCATGTTCCTTCTAAATATGGCACCATTTCAAAGGGAAAGAAACAGGCTTTACAACAGTACGAGATTTATTGACAAGAAACATCGTTACAAAGAAATAATAACATAATTTCGTTACTTTTTGTGCAAAGTTTAGTTATATGAAACTTGTTTGTTGTATCATTCATGTGACTGAGAATATCTTATATCTTACAACTTGTTTTTAATGATAGCTTTTGTATCCTCGTACACTGGATCTCTTTTTCATTTGTTTAAAAAACAGCCCATTGAGCCATGGTTTTATTATAGTTCTTTGGCCGGTTATCAGGCATTAAAAAGTCAGAGCAGGGCACATGTCTATTGATTGTTAATTATAGGTGTCACTTTTTAGAATTAGTTTTTAACCTGGACTTTAATTTGAAAAATTATCATCTAAACCATTCACTTTAATTCAATTCAGTTTCAATTAACGTGACTTTTTGAAGCATACTTTAGAGAGCTTATTGAACAACCAGCTAGAATGCCCTGGCTGTTTTATTGTGAAATGCTGCTTCACTGGCATGAAGTGACACACTTCTAGAGCTTTGCTGGGCTAAAGCAAAGACTGCATTTTTGAAGCAACTCCGTGATGAAAGGTATTTAGATTACAAAACTTTCTAGTGATCCTTGAAAACAGCAGTTTTTTAAATAATCATGATGGATCATTCCAGAACTGGAGGGCAATTTAGCCACCAGAACCTTTGAAAAATTACCTTTTTGTCCTTCAAATTTCTTGTATATATATATATATATATATATATATATATATATAATTTTTTTTTTAAAACTTCAGGTAATAACTCATCAAATAGTGAGTTTGGGCCAACTCAGTAACAGGGTTGCAAGCACAGAATACAATCGAGTTTCTAATTAAAGTAACCTGGCTGCAGATCATATTGTCTTTTCATTTTTTTATCCAAACATTTTATCAATCGATTAGACAATCATTCAAACTACTTTTTTTTCTATTTTGAAATATTAAAGATGTTCGGATGAAGTTAAAGTTGGCATATTCCCATAGTGATCATTCTGTTACTCGTCATAATTATGAAAGCAAGACTAAGAAAATATTTACTGGTGTTTTTAACTTGTGGTTTATACTTATAAAGAGGTGAAAGACAGAACCAGCGTAGACTTCAATATTTAACTGAATCAAGGAAAAAGTAAAGGCAGAATTGATCTAGATGTTTATAGTCACAGTGCCTCAACCTGAAGAGGTTGAAAAAATCTCGATTAGCTCATTTTTTATCAACATGGTTTTCATGTCTCATTTGCTGCACTAAACGTGCAAAACGCGCCGAGTGGGATAAGCATCTTTTAGTCCATCGACTACCAGATATAGAATAGAAAATTTCAAAGTTACATCTAATATTCTTAGAGATGGAAGCAACAAAAGAGTATCGTTCACACATAAACTTCTTTCTAAGGGTGAAGGGAAACATTCCTTAGAGAGTAATGATCCCATTTAGACTGTTTTTTAGCTACCTTTGTGTAAAACCAAAGCTGTGATAGTTTTAATTTGATAGTACACACATATTTATCCGAGTGTAAATGTAGGATGGGTCTTAATGAGCAGGTGTTGCATTTCTGTAGTCCTTTTTGTCATTTTAAAAAATGGAAAAAAAGCGGTCGAAATAGCTGATATCACCCTACTTGACGACTCTTTGAATTTCCCTCAGGATTAATAAAGTAGGCTATCTATCCATCTATCGAATTTAACAGAGACGTCTGACGTTGATGGCGGGGAGGAGCTAAAATCACCTTACCGGAAGTCAACGCGTCAGTCAGCAGCAGTGTTGCCAGTTTGGGCGGTTTTCCGCGGGTAACAATGGACTGGTTCTCCTCGAGTTAGCCATGGTTTTAACTGCATCTTGACAGACTGGATTACATTCTTAATTGTTTCGTTAGGTTAATTTAAACGATAGTTACGAAAGTAAGTGAGTTCTCCTTGATGTCCGTGAACGTCTCAAACTGTCAGCAGCTCTTTCGAAGCCTGTCAGTCTCTCTCAGTATCACGTAGAGTTCACTGGGAGCAGCCCTGTTGTGACTGGGAGAGAGCGCAAGAGCGCGCGCGAGAGAGAGATGAATGTGCACGTCGGGACGTGCGTGGTTTTTGTGCGCGTGCGTGCCTGCAAGAGAAACAAACTCTCAGAGACCGATGAAGACGGCAAATTTAGTTGTTTTGGCGTTGGCGACGGCCCACAGTAGCCTGTACTGAGTTAGCGAAAACAAGCGAAACTGGAAAACGTCATATTGAACAGGAAGAGCGGAGGTCCTGTTAAAATAAGCAAATAGTAGAACTCTTCAGTATTAAACCTTTTAGCAAGCAAAACATTCTGGCGAGAGGAATTATGAATTAGCCTACAGTTATTGTATTACACACCCAGCTGCCACATAGTGATGTACCTATAGCTATACCTCTACAAAGTTATGATCGGATGTTTATCTGTGTTCATCGATGTGTTCATGGAGCAACCAGCATCTAAAGGTGACATATCAGCACTTAATTATTTTGATAAGCCTGAGTGTGTGCATGTGCATGTACGGCACACAGACGTGAGCAAACCAGCTACTTGCTGTTTGGTTTTATGAAAAACAGATTAATTTTGACATGTTGTTGAGCTCTGTAATATTTGCCGGTTTTGAGGAATAGAGATGCAGATGGTAGTCATTCACCTGAGATCGTGGTTGGCTACAGGTTGTTGCTTGTGGTTTCAGGAGTACATTTTGGTGTGCTTAAGCTGTCAGTGAGCTTTTTTTAGTATTGTACGTTCGTCAAAAGAAAAAGACAGCACTAAATATTGATTATTATGCGTTTTTTGTGCAATCTGGCGGTTTTTAGACAGGGTCTGGGCTGGGAACTAACAGTCGTATCTGGCAACACTGGTTGGAGCTCCTGGCGAGCAGGAATGTACCAAGAAGAAAAAAAAAGTGTTTGAAAGAGAAGAAGACAGAAGAACAAGAAGACGGTGTTTTAGGAGAAAATGATGCGTTCATTGAATGTCCATCAAACCCTCCAGTTGTTTTATGGAGAGGAAGACATAGATGGTGAGCCTCTTTCATCTTCATTGTCCGAGGAGGAAGAGGAGAGTGACGCTGAGGATGATGAGGTGACTGACCCGTCTTTTATCATCGAGGAAGACAGGTCAGTCATGAATATTTGTACCTTTTGTTTTGTGTAATGCTCTACTGTAAAAGTTGTAAACCTGTTTCATATGCATATAATGTTATAGATTTAGGTAGGGTTATGTGTAAGGAAGATTCAGGGTGAAATAATAAATAAAGAGATGGATACATTTCTATCAGATGGATATAATGATTTTCCTTCTATTTATTTTGGTTTATATTTTACATGTTTATTTCTATATGCTACCTCTTGTAATATTACTAGTAAGGTTTTCTTATGTGTGACCTGAGTATTCACATTGTTGCATGGAGCCAGAGAATGAGAATTTTAGAGAGGGACTTGGATGCATTGGAGGACCCCCACTTCACACCGAAAGTCAGGTGAACGCCACCATATCTCTTCTTCTAATACCGGAAGTCACTTGAACTGAAGGCCTTCTTTGTTGTTTCTTCATGCATCGCCGCCATATTATCATAGGCAAGTTTGTCACATAAGGAAATATAAGTAGATGAAAAATATGTGACTTTTCAGAATAACAAGCACAGTGATTACATAACATTATTTTACTAAATTGATTTATGATCCAAATTCAAGTATCACTTTGCACAGACATACTATGCGATGGGAGACTGGCTGGCTGGACGCCGGCATCACCACCATGTTGCCGGAGGCAAGTCCACTACGTCATTCAATACAGTAGACAAGGATTGTGTACGTTTTCAGAACAAAAAGCTCAAATGACAAGATTACATGGATTTTATGAATCATTTAACAAGTGATCCATGTTAAAATAATAACTAATAGTGAAATTTAAGTATATATAAAGAAGTCGTAAATCTATTTTCCTGCAGACAGGCTATTTTGGCACAAACTTATTGTCTACTTGTATTTCCTTACTTGGAGGACTTACCTCTATTACATTGAAGAAGACGTGCAGTTCAAGTGACTTCCGGTATTAGAAGATGAGATATGGCAGCGATTTTCAGACTTCTGGTGTGAAATGGAGGTCCTCCTATGCATCCAAGTACTCTTGGAATTTTAGTGCCCTCGTGTGCATATGAATAACAACCTGAACAATCTCTAATTTACACATTATTGTCATGCACTTGTACAGCTATGAAGAAAATGGACCCTCTGCACAGAGGCCTACCCAGAGAGGGTGTGGGAGGAGGAGTAAGACAAGGTCCAGATCTCCACAAGCTCAGCCCCACAATCGCTTGGAGCCTTGGAGAACAGAAAAAGACCCTGACACTGCCCCACAAATCAGCCGGTTCATGCCACGAAGAACACCAGGAGCCCAGGTGGACACTCATGCAGCCTATTCCCCTCGAGACCTGTTCCTGCTGTACTTCTCCCCAACCACAGTGCTGACCCTCTGCAGAAACACCAACAAGTATACAGCAAAAAACAAAGAAATGGGGAAGAAGTACAAATGGGAGGATGTTGAAGTTGAGGAGTTCTACAAGTTTCTTGGGCTCCTTACATACACATCGCTGTTGTCACTGCCAAGTATCAGGGATTACTGGAAACAGAACAAAATCACATCTGTGCTGTTTCCAGCTACTGTGATGACGAGGGACAGATTCAGGGCTCTGCTTTGGAACATTCATCCCAGTGACCCAGAGGAGGACAAAAAAAATGATGAGAAGAAGGGAACACCAACTTATGACAAGTTGTTCAGGATCAAGCCCCTCATGGACGACATCCTCAGTGCCTGCCAGGCTCATTATCACCCAAGGAGAGAAGTGGCTGTTGATGAGAGAATGGTGGCCACCAAGGCAAAAACTGGTATGACCCAGTTTATGAAGGACAAACCCACGAGGTGGGGGATCAAGCTGTTTGTGTTGGCTGACTCGAGCAACGGCTACACAATAAATTTCAACATTTACACAGGCAAAACACACACACAAACAGTGCACGGGCTCTCGTACGATGCTGTGATGCACCTGATACAGCCATCATACCTCGGCACTGGCTACCACATTTACATGGACAATTTTTACACAAGCCCCCAGTTATTCCTCGACTTGGCCCACATGAAGTTTGGAGCCTGTGGAACATACAGGGACAACGGGAAAGGGTGTCCAACTGGGAGAGAAAATGCTCTCACCAGAAAATCAGAGAGGGGCGCATTGAGATGGATCAGGGAGGGCTCCCTGGTCTTTGTGAAGTGGATGGACTCACGGGAGGTGTCCGTATGCTCCACAATCCATCCAGCAGTTTCTGGGGAGGTGATCAAGAGGAGAGTGAAGGAGAAAGATGGAAGCTGGGCAGTGAAGAACATCCCCTGCCCCACCCCAATCATCGCCTACAACAAGAACATGGGTGGGGTTGACCTGTCTGACCAGCTGCTACAGTACTATTCTACCCATCGCAGAAGTGCAAGCTGGTACCACACCCTCTTTTTGCACCTTGTGGACATCGCCACCACGAATGCCTACATCCTGCACTGTGACATCAGCGCCTCGAATCAGGTGAAGCCCATGTCCCACAAGGACTTCCAAACTGAACTGGTGTCCCAGCTGTGTGGGGTGGACAGCACAGGCTTGCCCATCAAGAGGAGGGCTGACCACATCCCTGTTGCCATCGCCATGGTAACAAATGCCAGCATGAAGGCCACACAAGGCCGCAGAATTTGCCAACACTGCCACCAGGTGGACAAAAAAAGAAATCTCACTCCCTGGAAGTGTCAATCCTGTGATGTGGCTCTGTGTCTCATTCTGAACAGAAACTGCTTTGCAGAGTGGCATAGATAAAAAAAAAAAAGGCACCTCATTTTATACAGTTGTAGTACAGGGGTGTCAAACTCAAGACTCGGGGGACCATTTCAGCCTGTGGTGCAGATGTACCCGGCCTGCAAGATCATATCATATTTTTATTTTTACTGGTCCACTGTTATGAAGTCTGCAGATTTCCTCCTGTATAAAAATATAAACTAAACCTTGATGCTTTAAAATATCCATGTTAAGACAAAAAATCTAAAAATTAAAGGGCAAAAATAACAAGATAAAAGTCAGGAATGTGGACATTAATTTGTCTTTTCATTTGACATATTCAATTTGCTTTCACAATTACAACTTATGATTTTCACATTTTATTTCTTATTTTGACCTTTTAATTCATAATTTTGAATTTTTCTCTCATATTTGACCTTCTACATTCACAATGTTTAATTGCAATTTATATTTTGACTTCTAAAACTCATGAATTTGAATTGTATGTCACATTTTGACCTCTTCAACTCTAACTTTCAGTTTTAATTCCATATTTTGACCTTTTAGACCTAGATTTTGCCTTCAAAATACCAAATGTCAAATTTTATCTCATATTTTGAATTTTAATGTTTTATTTTGACTTTTAATTTCATGTTTGACCTTTTGAACTCATAAGATTGACCTTTTTATCTTAGATTTTGAGCCTTTTAAATTACCATTTTGGCTTTTTTTTTTAAATCTCAAAATCATTTACCATCAATGCTGAGTCCCACCGCCCCCATAATTCATCACATCAGGTTGACAGTTTTGGGTTGAATGTTGACCCTGTTAGAATATCAGGTTAGACCTACATTCAGAATCCGGCTGTGACTGTGTTTGACACCCCTGTTGTAGTATGTCTATATGCATGTTTTTTATAGCAAATATTCATATATAGTTTTAGTATATTTTAGTTTTACCTTTATATTTTTATATTTTTCAACCTGTTAACGTTTTCAAGTACCATAACAGTTCTTTGAGCATGTTTGTGTTTTTTTTTATTGTAATAAATAGTATATTTTCTCAATTTGGAGTTGATGATTTGTATGTATTTTTGGGCCCAATTGTTATAAAGTAAGCTAACGTAAAAAAAAAAACAAAAAAAGAACAATTACCAGATCAAATAGGTGAAGTTGTGCTCAACAAGAAGATACCAAACATGGGTATGGTAAACATTTTTATGTGGTTTAGAAAGGAAAAGTATCCAATAATGGCCAAAATAGGCTCAAACCACTAGGGGTTAAATCAGTCCTAACCTCTGTTCTTTTCAACAGATTCAGTGAATTAAATGTTATCAAAGTTAACATGTCTTTAATGCATTAATGGTTAACAGTGCTAAATGTTGGTTCTTTTGGTATCTCTCTTCTTTAAATGATGCTGTACAGGTAACAATGTTCCTCCTCCTCAACCAGACAGAGGGCCAGAGAATCAGCATCACAAAGGTATTCAACCACACTCAACCAAATGTGACACACAAGTCAACAAATAAAGGGTGACACTTCAAAGTGAGGGGTTAACGCTGTTGCCTCACAGCAAGAACGTCCCAGGGCCTTTCTGTGCAGAGTTTGCATGTTCTGTCCGGGTGATCAAGTTTCCTCCCACCTCCAAAGACATGCTCATTAGGTCAATTGATCACTCTAAATTAGCTGTAGGTGTAAGCGTGCATCTCTTTATGTCAGCCCTGTGATTGACCGGCAACCAGTACAGGGTGAAACCCCCCCCCCCCCACTCAATGACAATTGAGACAGCTGGGACCCCCAACAGGATAAGCAGTATAGAAAATGGATGGACTTCAAATGACTACACAGTTTTATACATAATAATAAAAGGCCCTCTGCACTGCTTTACTCACAGGCTGTTTGTTCACTCAAACAGGAAACAGCTGAATTAAGTCGGTTTTGTTGCTAATGTTTTCTCACATCACTTGCCGGAAGGAAACACTGTAAGGGTCAGAGTGAGAGGTGGGGTAAATTTTCAGGTTAACATCGTGTCATAACAGCGTGTAAGTGTCAGGCATGGCGTTGCACTGCTCAGCATAGCATGCTTGCTGTCCACATGGCATCCATCAAATGAAATTTTGAGATTAAATGCAATTCAAATATTTAATTGTTTGACCTCCAGAGTATTTACTACTGCTTTATTTATGACGAATGATTGTTTGTAATGTGTTTCCTTTTCCTACAGGACCATACAATGACGGCCTCGTTTACGGTGCGTTTTAAAAATCTCTTCCCTTCCTTCAAAGCTTTGTTTACATGACCGTTATTTCATATAGTTAGAAATCTAATGTCACTACATCATAAAAATGTGTCCTTTTGAATACCAGAAAATGATGATCAAGACCCAGCCTACCTACGAGATGGCCACAGCGGAAAACAGAGCACCCTACCAGCAGCTAACCCTGACCCAGCCCAGCCCAGTCAGAGCACCAGTGGGATTTACCGGAACACACACCAGTTCAAGTTTGTGAGGATGGAGGGTCAGAGCACAAAACGAAGATTTCATACAGGTGCCTGATAAACACAGTATTCTGTGAAGCTCTGCTAACTGTTAACTGATTATGACTAACTCTTTGTTTACAATCCTCTCCAGAGCTCTTCAACAGATTACGACAGGCGAGCCTCAGCCGGCATCATTATGGTAATACATCCTCTTTGTTTATGTCACACCATTTCATCACTGTTTGAAATTTCACTTTATTATTTTATTTACAGTCAACCAGGGTGAAATCAAAAGGCAACAGGCGGCTCAGGCAGAGAACCAAAGCAGAGGTATTTCATTTAGATTTATCCGTCAGTATAATTATCTGCTTGTTGAAACAAAAAGCATTATATGGGGAAAAAAATCCTAAATAACACGTGAAAATAGTTTACTGTTATTGTCTTTTGTTTTATTTCAGCAGGGCTGGGGAAGAGGAGAGCCAAAGACGGTGAGTTCTGACTGTAGACTGCATGGAGACAGAAACAGCCTTAAGATATCTAGAGCTCCCCCTGTTGACTGGCTGCAGTATAGCTTACAAACCCTACATCAATGATAGCTGGGACACTGGTCAAAATGTTTAGTTGAAAACTCTGTAAAGTGAAAACAAATCTGTATTTAGGTTTGTTGTATGACAGGTCACTGTGTTATGAACCTCTAAATCAAATTTCAGTCCAAACATCTCTAAGTCTATAAAATTAAGCTTCAAAATCATGAAAAATGAGGCCGTAAAATCTGCTCCAGGATGGTGTGGGTGTGTCTGTTGAATAAACTGAAGCGACGCACACCCGCTCCAGAGAATTATGATCCTGTCAGATTAAGAAAATGTAGCAATCTGAATGTTGACTTAATGATCAGAGCTCAGCTGCCTGGCTCTGTGCCAGAGAAGAGACAAGGTCTGTTTTATGACTCAAAACTCTGTTTTGATGCTTTAAATTATCCATAGACCACTGTGGCTGATAGTTTTGGAAAATTTACCTCATAATGAACAAAAAAAAAACAGCATTTAACTGACTGTTGATTTTCACTTTTGTACAAGGTTTTTTTTATATTCATCAGACTGGTGTTTGATTACTAGATATCACAAAGGTAATATCCCATGCTTAGGGCCACAGACGGCCGTTATACAGGATAAAAACACTGACTTTCCAGCAACTCTATGGCTGCCATATTTGCTATACTTGTGGTTACCTCTAGTCTGACCTTGGCTTTACAGCGTTCACGGCTGGTTAATACAGTCAATAAGCCTCCAATAACTAAGAGTACAATAAGGAAACAGAGAGGAGCTGTTCATATGGTTTTGAATTAATATGCATCAGTTTATGATGATGTGATTCCTTTTCTTTTATTTCTTCACAGATCATGAATACAAAAACCCGATTTACAACAGGAGCACAGACAACCTGAACCAGCTGTAGACAGAGGAGGATGCAGCAGCAGTGTGCATGTTTTCACAGCTAAAATGACTGAGAGTTGATTGACTTCAATAGTTTAAACCTGATAGATATCTTTTACTGGATTATTGTTTGTTTTCTTGCTTGTTTCCTTGTTTTTACATAGTTTCATTTTCTATCTCTGCCTGTAGTTGTATTTGACCATGTGTGATTGGTGTTTGGAAATATTAAATAAAGATCATACAAATACAAATAAGGGCAGTCAATCAAGAAATATGTCAAATTAGAGAAACTGTTGTGGGGTTAATTCTGGGACATAAGGACAATTCAGAATTTCTGACTTTGATAAGAGCAATCTGTCCAGGTACTGTGTCAGTAAATAGGGAAGATGGGGTCTTTAATTATTTTCAAAGCTTAGAATAAGAAAGTGTAGACTCTTCTGAACCGAGATCGGCATCATAACATTTATAAAATATTTTTAGTGTACGACTGTCTGCTCAGACTAACACCTAACATCGCACCTTTGTGTGTATTTCAACATGTTACCTGGGCGAATTCTTAACTTTTAAAATGACGATACGTCAGTGAATGTGTGAACAAGTTAACAGGTGGGCACACTACAGCTACTGTTGTCACAGAGGGGTCGCTGGCTTAAAGTCAGAAGGAATACACAGATCAGTGTGTTTTCTGGCAGATCCATTTCCTGTTTGAAACTTATTTATTGTGTATTCACAATAATAAATAAGCCTTTCCACCAAAAAATACAATCATGAATTGAAAATCTGACTCCTGCTGTTACATGGATAAATACCTTGAGGAGTCCAGGCTTATTTATTCATATTAATTTATAATTCTTCTTATATTAATAAAGTCCATTAAATCACCAGAACTTTCACCACTGACATTATTGTCAATACATTGTATAGAGCAAATAGGCCTATTGTTGTACTGTAAAACACAATGGATGGTTATATGGGCTTAGTGTCTGACATGAGGGCTTTTATTTTGAAATGTTCACCTTTCCTAATGGGTCCCACGATTTCCTTTTCCTCAAGCTTTTCATTAAAAACCCTGTAAAGTAAAAATGAATCTGTATTTAGGTTTGTCATATGATAGCTCACTGTGTTATAAACCCCCAGGCCAAATTTCAGTCACATAAAGCATCTCCATGTTTATAAAATTAAGCTTCAAATCATGAAAAATGAGGCAGTAAAATCTGCTCCAGGATGGTGTGGGCATGTATGTTGAATGCGCTGAAACCACGCCCACGCAGGACACGAGTAGTCTGCAGCATTAACCCCCTCACTCATGGTGTCATACTTGGAAAAATATTTTACCCTAAAAACATGAACCAATACACAAAACATGCTTAACTATAACTTTGCAATGAAACACGAATATTATGGAATGGTACAAGAGTACAAGACTGAATTCCTTTGCACAAAATGAACCAGAAGTTCCTGCTCCAGGTGACTGCTTCCTTCCACAATATTGTCACGTTAGAGGGGCGGGGTCATTCTCTACTGTGGGCTCATGACATCGTGAGTCCACATATTGGCCCCGCCCAAATGAAACCAAGCCAGGAAAGAGATGAAATGGCCTAAATCCAGAAATCAGTCTCATGTAGATCTCAGAGTTTTCACATGTTTAAAGCAACCATATTCCAACATTTCTAGAGTGTTTAGACAAAAACTTTGGATTTCACTTTACAGGGTCTTTAAAACAAGAAAAGAAAACAAAGGAATTGGGGGAAAAAATTGGTCCCCTTTTTTTTAAGGATTTATTTGTTGTTCCATTTTTGTGACAGAAATTTAGAAAAAAAGAAAACGGCTTGTTTTCACAGGGTTTTTTTTAGTCAAAAACACACAAAAAAAAGGTAATAATGAGAGCCTCTCTAGATTTTTAAGCCTGGTTTCAAATAGGAAATGAATCTACCAGAAAACACACTGACTAACAACACCAGTCTAACTTTTTTATCTGACTTTGTTGTACAGAGAGCTTTGAAAAAAAAACTTTATTTTCATTCATCAGATAGAAAATGGTTCCTATTTTGTTAACTGTCTCAGCCTGAATTCCCCGTATGTGAGATGTGTATCTATGAAGGCAAAAAGTAGGGCAACTCAGAATTCACGTGAACTAACATCTGCAAGCTGATCACAGACCGTGCTCTCAGATTGAGTTGGAGGTTATTTAAAGCCATTGTTTTCTCATTAGTTAGTGTGAATTAAACTACAGGACAATAACTTGAAGAGAATAAAAGCTGCAGTAAGGCAGCAGACATGAGTGCAGTGTTGATTAGTTGGAGGTTGCACTAATTAAGCCAAATAAGATGCAGCTGCTCCACCTGTCACAGTCTCAACATCCAAACATGGTGGCCTGTAGTACACACTTCATTTCACTGAGAATAACTTCACTGTTACTCCTCCCTGTGATTTATGAAGCCCACGCTGTTTCAAAACAGATTCAAGCAACAGTTCCTGACCCTGTCAACAGCGATGTGACGACTTGTCATGATGGCTTCATGTCTGTTTATATATCAAAGAAACAATTTGCTGATCTTCCTTTCACCATTTATGTTCAAGGTAAGACAGAAAGTAAAAATATTTGTTAGTGATGATGTGATGAGGAATCATTGTTTCAGTTGTTTGTGCTGACTTTTAAACAGATGAGCATGGTGGATATCACCAGGCGGTTGCTGTAGCCAAACAGTGCCGTTACATTCTGGGAGAAACTGAAACCTTTGTGATCTTAACGGTCCCTCCTCATGGATGTTATGTGAGAAGACAAGTCAGCTTACAGGTCTTGGTGATTTCAATGTTTCTCATGCACATACACTTAGTAGCCACTTTATTAGGTACACCAATATAACTGTTCATTAATGCAAATATTTAATCAGCCAGTCACTAAACAACAGGATGCATTAATGCATGTAGACAAGGGGTCTTTCTCAGTTCATTTTTGTGTTTCCTCATGCACCTCACCTGTGTCTTAGCTCCTCCCAACAAGTAATTGATGGAGAGACATGAGGACAAAGGAGGCAATTAGGATCTTGTCGTTTAAAAATGATAAAAGAATTTTAAATTCACATAAATCAATGAATCATTTATGGTCATTGCCACTAAAAACAAAGAAACATATATGGTTTGATTTCTTAGTTGTACACTGTTTAAATACAAAAAAGCCCCAAACAAAACCTTTATTTTTGTGTAACCTAATTCATTTAACATGCCTTACTATTAGGGATCCCTCTCATTTGGAAGTGTTTGCTTCCATGTAAATGGCTGATTAGATTTGCGTACATCAGGGATGGAAAATAATTACAATGCCTATAAAAGTATTCACCGCCATGGGTGTTTTACCTTTTTATTGGTTTTCATAAATAAGTCATGGTCGATATAATTTAGCTTTTTTGATGCAAAAATTTTACAAAAAGACTTTTAAATTCAAAGTGAAAACAGATTTCAACAAAGCGCTGTTAAAGAAAACTAATTTAGATGTAAAGTTCTTTGGTCTGATGAAACCAAAATGGGACTTTTTGATCATCAAACACTGCACATCTCCACAAACACACCATCCCCACTGTGAAGCATGGTGGTGGCAGCATCATGCTGTGGGTGATGCTCCCTAGCAGCCGACCCTGGAAGGCTTTAAAAGGTAAAGGGGAAAAATGAATGCAGCAAATATATGAAAAACAATAGCACAATCTTATTCAGTCTGGAGGAGAACTGGGGCTTAGGAGAAGTTTAATCGAAGACAATGACCTGAAGAATACAGCACAAACTACACAGAAATGGTTTAAAGACAACAAGGTGAATGTTCTGGAGTGCCTGGGTCAGAGACCTCAATCCAATAGAGAATTCATGGCTGGACTTGAAAAGGGGCTGTTCACGCTCAATCCCCATGCAACCTGACAGAGCTTGAGCAGTTTTGCAAAGAAGAATGAGGTAAAATTGCAGTGTCCAGATGTGCAATCCTGATTGAGACCTATCCACACAGACTCAGTGCTGCGATTGCAGCCTAAGGTGAATCTACTAAATACTGACTTGAAGGGGGTGAATATTTATGCAGTCATTTGTTTTGCATTACCTATTTTTATGTCATTGACATTAATTTGTAGAAAACTGTTTTCACTTTGAGTTCCAAGAGGGTTTTCTTTTATTTTTTTCTGCCAAAAAAGCCAAATTATATTGACCATGAGTGATTAATAAATTCACTGAAAGGGTAACACGTGTAAGGGGGTGAATACTTTTTATTGGCACTGTATATTTCCTCAAGTTATTTGAGTAACTTTTTCTTTTACTTAGACTTTTATTAATTTTAAAAATCATAAATTTTACTGTTTATTACATTCACTTGCTGTAAATTATGGTCGCTACGTTGTGACTAAAAGAAGAGGCACAAGCTTTCAATCAACTACATGAAACTGGCCAGTTTTTTGTTAGGCAGGTACCACCTGGGGTTATAGGAGTAGATTTGGGGTAAAATACCACAGAACTACCAGAGAATTGCCACAATATTACAAGGAATTACTTAATTAATGCTGGGTAAATACTTGTATTTACCAGATAATTCTTATAGTGTTATGGGGGTTAGGGTAAGGGTTAGGACTTTAGGGTTAGGGGGTTAAGGTTAGGGCCACAATATTAAAAGGAATTTCTGATATTAATGGATAATGACTTGGTAAATACTCAATTAATATTACCATATTTCCAAATTATTTTTTTGCAAAATGCCAATGTACTGCAAGGTAGTAACCAGCTTATTCTTGACAAATAATAACAATTATGAAATCTAAAATTACCAGGCAAATAGGGGCCACTAAATTAAAGTGCTAACAAATATTCTTGTACTCTTTCCACCCTGGCATAAATTACACATTGAACAGATATAACTTAAAGAGTGATTAGTGGGTACATATCTAATGTATGTTTTTTTTTTAATATTATAATGTTTTCTTTTCTTTTTTTTTATTCTATAGAAATATCTCCCCAATTTGACCGTTGTCATACTGGCGTACACAGACCACGGTGGACTTGAAGTTGTCAAGACGATTCCCGTCAGCTGTGAGAGGAAAACTAAAGGTTAACTCTTAAGTCAGCATGCCATGCATTTAAAATTAGGCTTTATTCATGATTCTGATTGTTTTCTACAGAAATGAACAAATATGAGTTTTCACTGATGTCAGGACATCTTTTCTGCAACACGGATGGGTTCAAAGTTACCATCCCTAAGAACGCCACAGTCCCTCCTCTGAACCTGGATACAGTTTGGATCCCTTCTAGCCAAAGTGAAAAATGTAAACCCCAAAATAGATCCACTGAGGCGGTCACCTTTACCTTTCCATTCACTGACTGTGGTACCCAGTCTAGGGTAAGTGCTCATAAGTGGGCTCCCACACACAGGTTAGGCCAGTGGGATGACTTTTTTATGTAAACAATTAAAATGTTTTTTTAAATGTTTGTTGTAGACTGAAGATGGGATTATAACCTACTGGGTCAATTTTGAGGTGAAACGGCATCCACAGGAAGGCTCTGTATTTTGTAACACTCCATTCAAGTAAGACGTACAAACATTTTTTTACTTCCTAATATTTTAAAGTTGTTTGGACTTACTTACCATAATTTTTTTTCTTTTATCTTTTATACAGTCTTACTGTAGGCTGCAGCTTTCTGCTGGCCCAAACTTCCCATCTGGGCTTCAACATTGAGGGAGAAAAACCAGAGGAGCTCTTAGCACTGAGGAGTGAAGGGATACTGAGAGCTGAAATGAGGTTTGCCAAAGGTTAGGTTTTTACTTCATTACTTTTTAAATTCTGGTTTTAACTTTCACAACCCATAAAAGCAATTATTTCATAGTTAATATATCTGTGTGTATCAGACTACCCCAGTTTCAGCTCTCCTAGCTTTCCATTAGTTTTGACTTTATGATTTAAAACATCTCTGTGTAAGAACATATGGATCTGGTTCCATGCCTAGAACTATTGACACTGTTTAATCCAGTCTCAGGAGGAGGCCTTGTGGTCGTTCCAAAGTTGAGATTTAAATCTAAAAGTAATTGTGTCTTTCGCTTAACATAAACTGCTGAGGAAATGAGGTGTGCAGAAACTTTTTACTGTTCCTTTATTTTTTTTTCGGTCCAAGTTCTTCAGTCTACTTGGAGTTCCTTATTGTCTTTCAAAATAAAAGCAGTTCTAGTTCCTAAAGGGAAGTCAGATAGTTTTAGTTTAAGGGAGTTCAAAAATTTGAAAAGTTTAAAATGCAGAATAGTGGAATTTGACATTGTAACAAAAGGTCCTATTAATTACAATGAGTGCTGAAACTGAGATTAAACACAATTAGATATTCATTTTTTTAAAGTCTAAATTTTTATGTAAGAAATGAAGATGTTATCAACGTAGCTACATCAGCTTTGGCTACGTTTACTAAAGCCCATGTTGCTAAGGTTTAACTTAGATTCAGTAAGTAGCCACATAGCTATGTAGCTACTTACTGAATCTAAGTTCACAAAGCAGCTATGTAAGATACATAGGTAAGTTAACTACATAGATACATAAGCTTTAGCTACGTTTGCTTAAGCTAACTTAGTTATAGATCACGTACCTACTTAGCTATGTAGGTGCATAGCTAACATAGCTAAAACAAAGCTCACAAATCAGCTATGTAAGATATATAGGTAAGTTATCTACGTAGCTACATTAGCTGGCTATGTTTGTAAAAGCCCATGTTGCCAAAGCTAACTCAGCTATAGATAATGTAGCTACTTAGCAAATTACTAAATCTAAGCTCACAGAGCAGCTATGTAAGATATATAGGTAAGTTAGCTACGTAGCTACATAAGCTCTGGCTATGTTTGTTAAAGCCCATGTTGCTAAGGTTAACTTAGCTATAGATAATGTAGCTACATAGCTAAATCTAAGCTCACAAAGCAGCTATGTAAGATAGGTAGGTATGTAGGTTTACTGTCCCCAAATTATCTTTTACAGAGTTACATTTATTCTTTTGTCTTCATTTGTTTGGTCCAGATTCCAGTTACAGGTCCTTTTATTCCTCTCGGTACCCTCCAGCGACTGAGCTCAGCCTGCCTGTGTTTGTCGAGGTTTTTGTTCTCAAACATGAGAACAAGGATTTGGTGCTGCTGCTGCATGACTGCTGGGCGACTCCGACTAAAAATGCTCTCGACCCACAAAGATGGAACCTTCTTGATAAAGGGTGAATGCGCATCAAATTAACATGTTGACAGTGGTGTTGGTGGAACAAGACAATGAGAAATATGAGGTACAACACAAAGGTTGAGTCAACTTTTATACATTCTAACTGGCTTCAGGTGTGATTTCTATATTGCCAGCACCTGTTACTGCCACAGGTGAGTTTAAATGCTTGAAGTAAAATGATTTACCCACAGTTATAAAAGGGTGCCAACAATTTTGTCCGGCCTATTTTGTCAGTTTTGTGTAAAATTATGTCAATTCTGCTTTTTGTGTTGTTCCAATAGAAATCAACATGCGTATACCAAAAACATTTGTAATTGCAACAATTTCTAGGAGAAATGATGTATTTTCTGGAAAAATTCCAGGGGTGCCAATACTTTTGTCCATGACTGTAATTACCTCATGTTTTTATTAAAACCAGGTGTCCTTTCAGTGGCGATACCCACAGGACTGTGGTGTTGCCGGTTGTTTCCAGTAAAGAGCTGAACTATCCCTCTCTACATAAACGGTTTGTCGTCAAGATGTTCTCATTTGTGAAGCCTCAAACATTTAGAAGCTCGGTATGTAGGAAATTGAAAATAACTGCAGAAGTGAAAATAACTTTGCTAAATGCATGCCCTTTGATGATTTTGAGCTTTCTTTCTTTCAACAGGACGCTCCCTTAGAGATTTATTTCCACTGTGACATAGAGATCTGTAAAGGACCAGATTGCTCTCAGTCCTGCAGCAATGGTCAGTGAAACTGCAGCCTCTAATCTTTCTGATGTAATTGAGTCACATAATCCAAATGTATGCATGTGCAGGACTATGTACAACGTAGCAATTGGTTCCTTTTACTTCATTTTTCAGAAAGACGTAAATCTAGATGGACTTCACCATTGTCTGGACGGAGGATTCTTCATGGTGTTGTCTCTGGTGGACCCCTTCTTTATCCACTGTAAAGAGCTGTGGACAGCATGGTGGACAGCAACTCTTAATTTGTGACAAAAAAATAAATTTTTACTCATATCATGAATGTATGACTGTTACTGATTAAGACAAAATCACATTACCTGCTGCAGCTTTGTGTGGTTTCACTGTGAGAATAAACAGTTAGATTTTGAGGTCCTGACTCGGCTTCTACTTAATGAGCCCCACATGAGGAACTTAACAAACCCCTTGACTGCAGTATTGCAGGCATTGTCCTGGACTGCACCGTATGTAAGCTGTGTGGTATATACCCACAGGATACCCACTTTATTCAATTTATTTCATTCAATATACAGTGCTTAAGAAATTTATTAGACCACCCTAACCCTAACCAAAGTAAGGTTTATGCCACAGCTGCCCTAAATTAACAGCATTGGTAACCACCAAAATCATTTTTATGTTTCTGCAATGGTTAATACACCAATATGTAGAAGCTCTTTAACCCAAATGATATTTTTAATGCTAAAATATAATTATTATTGCTATCCATGAATTTTCAAATCTACTGAGATAGGTAGGAAATAAAGCAAAACAATCTAATATCGTTGTGAAATAAAAAGACTTGGACATTATTCATCTGGTCGTATTGACTTAGCAGAAAGTTCAGATTAAGAGAAAAAAAGTGCAGTCGGATTCCTTAATCACCACAGTTCTCCTTTCCTATCCTCTTACTCCCACCTTTCCTTAACCCTGTGACGTTTTTCGTCGCGGTTAAGGAAAAGTGAAAAGGAGGTTTTTTTTTTTTTTTGACTTTTTGACTTTTTGAACGGACCCCAGGTGTTTCCCACTCAAGGACTGATCCTAACCTGTGGAGGGCAGCATACTCTCTCCAGTGCACAGCCTGCCGCAGCCTCTTCAAACGAAGAAGATCTTGGTCACGTGCCTATAGTTTGACCAATAGAATTTCAGAAAGAGTTAGTTTGCGGAAGTCACTGGATAAGGATGTTTCGTTGTTAATACATTTTAAACAGTATGCAACCCAGGTGAAGTAAAAAGCCAAGAGACAACAGAGAAGTATTTCTTTTAGGACCAAACACAGTCTATGGGCATGAGACATTGTGTCTCATGATTATCATAAGAGTACATGTGGTCTGTTTAAACTGAAATCTTCTGATAAGACTAGTCCCAGTTAGCAGACATGTCTGAAAAACAGCTGCCAATATACCGGCATAAAGCTAAACTTATCCAGGCTGTAAAAGACAACAATTTTCTGGTTGTCACCGGCGAGACTGGCAGCGGAAAAACAACACAACTTCCACAGTATCTACACCGGGCTGGTAAGCTCTCATTTTTGTTGTTGTGGTACTTCTAAAAGAATTTCAAAAGAAACTGCTAAGCAAGTAAATCAAAACACGGTATGTGAGTGAATCTTTGCGGTTAAAATAAGAAACTCTAGTTATATTCCATGCTAACACACGCCTGGTGTTACGCTTTATATTGTTACCATGTTTAACTGCTGACGTTCAGCCGAATGCGTCGGTAGTTGTCGTTATAACAACAGACAGAAAGAGTCCGAACGAATGTCTTATTGTTTAGTTTTTCCTACATAATCTTTACAAATACTCCAAGGGCATGCCATTTCTGGAAAACGGACTCAGTAGCATTTGTTAGGACACTGCCTGTCTTCGACATTTGGTGTAACTGCCACAGCATCATTGAGCTGAAAGTCACCAATCAGCATGGTCACGCTTTAAACCGTAACACTGGCTCGAGAGAGTTTCTTTAAGTTTAATCTTTGGGGCATGAAAGATGAAAAATTTACTCAGTTTAAAGTTTCTTTTTGTAATTCAAAACTATGCCGAAACTGTTGTGACTAATACAGCAAGGAATATATATATATATATATATATTTGTTTAAGGTTTGTAATGTTGTACATGCACTTAGTTAATTAAAAGAATATATTTTACCAAAAAAAAAAGAGAGAATAAAAAAGTTACTTTCCAAAGACAGTCTACATATATTCAGTAAACTAACAATGTGGTGGACCAGCCTTTCCCAAACTTCAGTATGCTGCGGCTTAATGTGAGACCTGGGAATCTTCTTAGGCTCACAGCCATACTTGTACAACCATAACATGAGACTCAAATTTCTACTTTTTAATTCATAATATTTTTGTTTCATAAACTGCGAAACTCAGTGCAAGTGCTTGCTTTCAAAGCCATACATTAACATTTCCTGGAAAGTTTGATAAATAAGCCGCTGCCATTTATTTTGTTTTAATCAGGCATCTGCAAAGTCACTTAAAGTTTCTTTTTTAATATTTATCTCTGTAAATATACTTTGTTGCCCAGCAAAATCTTTCCAAGTGGCATTATTGTCTTCAAATACACTGATAAATTCTTAAAAATCAGGAAGCAAGCGGCATTGTAGAATGTTTAATGGAGTGTCACCAGTTAATCCAACACCAGTTAAACCGAGACAACGGTCGTTTACATCAGACAAAATAGATGATAAAAAGGTGGCATTTGTTACACCTTCTGGCTGTTTTGTTACTTCTGAGACTTAATAACAGATTTAATTTAATAGTTATTATCTATGATTATCAGTTATTTTAAATGACCTCTCACAGCCCACCTACAGTACTTCTTGGGCCCACCAGTGTGCACCGACCCACACTTTGGGCTGTGGTAGACATTCATTGCTGCTAAGTCTGTCTTTTTATACTGACATGGACCAGTGTGTGTTGAATAAATCTAAATAATTATACATGCATTTTTAAATGCTACCTGAAGCTTTTTCATTTTTCTTCACTGTAGTTGCACTACAAGTGAGTATAGAGTGGAGTACAGTAAACTCCATAAAGCTCTGTTCTAACATTGTCCATACACATTTGAAATTTGTGCCCTGACATTTTAGCTTTGCAAATTTGCAGCATACCTTGACGCTGCATCGACCAGCTGAGCCATACATCAATGTCAACACCATACTGGTAGAAGGAGGTTTGCCATACAAGTAAATACAAGTAGAATGGAAACTCCAAGTTTTCTAAATGAAAATCATTCAAGTACTAATAATGGCAATTTCTGAGACAAAAAAATTGGAGAAGTGGGCCGACATAATCATCAAAGCATCTAAGCACTGTATCACTGTATATGATGTCCGTGGTTAAATTCTCTTACAGTTTTGCTAACAATCTACTGACACTGCCAAGATAGCCGGGATAAATTTACCTACAATGGAGATAGAATAACTTCACAAATGTGGACGCTATGCATTTAAGGGTTCAGAAACAAATCAGACTGTTTTGATATTAATTAATTCCTTCTCTTGCCACCTTAGGTATTTGTAAAGATGGCAGAATTGGCATTACCCAGCCCCGGCGTGTGGCTGCCATCACAGTGGCACAGAGGGTCGCCCAGGAGATGAAGTGCAGTCTGGGTAAAGAGGTTGGCTACCAAGTACGCTTTGATGACTGCACATCCCAGGTGAAAAACAAAGAGGACTCAGCCCTTTGAAATACTATGTATTGTTTTTTTATGTTCAGCTGTGTAAAGTTCTGACTTTGTTTGAGCCAGGACACTGAGGTGAAGTACATGACAGATGGCTGTTTGCTCAGAGAGATCCTGGCAGATCCTTCACTTTCCCAGTACAGCGTTGTTATTTTGGATGAAGTCCATGAGCGCAGCCTCAACACGGTTAGTCATTACATGACAAATAAAACATTTTATCAGTCTTCATGGTATTAAGGAGTATATCATTGTTTTCTGGCTGATTCTATTTTAATGCAGTTTCCGTCTTTTACAGGATATTCTCCTAGGTCTAATGAAAAAGGTCTTCTCTGATCCAGCTAAGGCCACCAGGGGCCGATCTTCTCCTCTGAAGGTGGTGGTGATGTCTGCCACCTTGGAAACTGATAAACTTTCAGCCTTTCTTGGGAACTGTCCCGTCTTTGTTATTCCTGGGAGGACTTTCCCTGTCACCTGCACATTTGGTTCGGCTATAGGACCAAAAGACGTGGAGAGCACTGCTTACATTAAAGAGGTACTAAGGTTTTTGCTTTGTCTAGTTACAGGAAGAAAACATGTTCCTGTACTTGGCTTTACTTTCAGCGCTTATTAGGGTTGGTTGACAAAGTCCAGACACTTTTTCTTTATGTTTTAACTGAATGTTCATACACGATAGATAGCTGGATTTTTTTTCTATAAAGAAAAAACAAATGAGTGTCACAGTATCAGAATAAAAAATGATGTAGTTCTAGTAAAAATAAAATGATATTGAAACCTGAACATATTATTTTGTTCTATCAAAAAATTGCATAGAAACTCCTGCACATTGCCTAAACTGTAAAAAAAAACATTGGCAACATTTCTCTTTTTAAAGGTTGTCGATATTTTCTACACTCTCAAATGTCATGCATTTCAGATGGATTAAACCTCCATTATTTTCACCAGTCCATCTTTATTTTTGTAGCATCAAATCAAAACAAATGTTATCTCAAGACACTTTGCAGAGAGGGCAGTCGCAGGGAGGGCAGCCTAGACCTATCTTTTTTTGAATACTATTTTAAGGACCCAACATTAGTCCACCATAAGCAAAGAACCAGAGAAACATCCAGCAACGACACAGTGGGAATGAAAAACTTCTTTTAAACTGGCAGAAAACCAGAGTAGAACCAGCTGTGTTGAGCTTTTAAAGGGACAGAGGTAAATGCAAAAAGAGCGATGATGGAGATCCAGAAAAAAGTAGTATTTTTTTTTGTAGTTGTAGAGTTAGAATGTATCATCTATTTATAATCTATAAATATGCCAACAAGTAAGATGTAATCACCGTGAATCAGATCATTTTACCTGACTAACAGCTGAGTCTTTGGTAAAAGTGATACCCATCTTTCAAAATAAATGCCTAACTGCTCCAGAACATGTTTGTAGCTTTCACAGTATTTGTTTCTCACAGTTAACAAAGTTATTCATCAAAACAAAACTTAACACATTAATGTTTGATGAATTGTTGTTAAGATTCTTGTTAAAGACTTAGAGAAAGAGAAAGAGAAATAATGTAGCACGATGCAATAATAATAATAATGAAAATGATTATAATGATAATAACAGGGTGCAGATGGCCTAGTGGTTTACCCCATGTGCCCGGTTCAAGTCCAGCCTGGGGTCCTTTCCTGCACGGTCTCCCCATCTCGCTCACAAAATTGTTCCTTATTCTGTAGCCAAAAAAGAAGTGTCAAAATGATCTTTGCTATCAGGAAGTACAGAAACTTCTTGATGTCTACTCTTCCTTTAAATAAAAGAGAGATGAAGAGCACTGGTTGTTAAAAGTTGCTCCTATTTGAAGTGTTTTTCTGGTATTCATTCAGTTTGACATTTTGTCTCCCCAGGTTGTCAAAGTAGCCTTTGATGTTCACACTAGTGAAATGGCGGGAGATATTCTTGTGTTTTTGACAGGTAAGTCTTAGTAATCGAGCTATAAAATCACAAATATATATTCACCCTGAAAACATCTAAACAGTATTTCTCCTTGTTTAACAGGTCAGTCAGAGATTGAACAGGCTTGTGACCTGTTGTATGAAAAGGCAGAGTCAATAGACTACCGCTATGATGTACAGGACCAAACAGTGGATGGACTCCTGATTTTGCCTCTTTATGGATCCATGCCCACAGGTAAATATACCATATCCGTTTCTACTCAGTGTTTGTGAAATTTACAGTGTCTATATAAAGTATTAAATATGTGATGTAAAGTAATGGACTGCATAAATATTCACCCCCATTAAAGTGACTGACCTCATTCAACAGAAGTTCAGCCACTGGTGCTAGTAGTCTCACAGTTAGAGAAAAGGGGGTCAACTGAGTGCAGTGAATGTGTCTCAAGTGGTCATAGTATAAAGACACCCGTGTCTGGAAGGTCTAGTCACTGATTAGTCAGTATTCCTGGCTACCATTACACCATAAAGACAAAAGAACACTCCAAGCAACTTAGAGAGAAGGTTATTGAAAAGTATAAATCAGGAGATCGATATAAAATTCCAGGTCACTGAGCATCCCCCAGAATTTAGTTTAATCTGTCATCAAGAAATGGAAGGAATATGGAATTAAAAAAAGCATGTGGGAGACTCCATGGTCAAGCGGAAGAAAGTTCTTTGGCCTGAGGAGACCAAAATGGTGCTTTATGGCCATCAGACAAGATGCCAACACTGCACATCCCCACTGTGAAGCACGGTGGTGACAACATCATACTGTGGGGATTCTTCTCGGCAGATGAACCTGGAAGGCTTGTAAAGGTAAAGGGTGGCAGAAGCTACACAGAAATGCTTTAAAGACAACAAGGTGAATGTTCTGGAGTGGCTGGGTCAAAGACCTCAATCCGATAGAGAATTCATGCGTGATCCCTGTGCAACCTGACAGAGCTTGAGCAGTTTTACAAAGAGGAATGGAGTAAAATTGTGTCCAGATGTGAAAGCCAGATTGAGACCTATCCACACAGACTCAGTGCTGTGATGGCAGCCGAAGGTGAATTTACTGAAGACTGACTTGAAGGGGGTGAATATTTATTCAGTCACTTATTTTACATTACCTATTTTTATGTCACTGACATTACTTTGTAGAAACCTGTTTTCTCATAGACATTAAAGAGGTTTTTTTGTAAGATTTTTTTTAAAAATAAAAAGCCAAAGTATACTGACCATAATTGATTTATAAAATCAATTAAAGGGTAACACATCCAAGGGGGTTAATACTAATTGACACTGTAAAATAGGGCTGCATGATAAATCGTATTAATGGCTTTCAAGCTCTGTTAATAAATGTGATCTCATGTATGAATGATGGGGATTCATTTGTCTGTATTCGCCTATCCATTCAACAAGCTCACATTTTCACTTATTTGCTGCACAGTCCCACTTGCTATTGTCTTAGTCACACTTGCACAGCATAAAGCAAACACTCTTTTAAATCATTAATGAGGCTGTAGGCAAGCACAGTCACCATTACTGCTGCAACCCCTCACAAAGTCTGGAGGGCATGTGCAGCCCAGTAAGGAGGCAGGCAGAGGTCGAAACAGGTATCGGTATATGGGATGAAGTTTGAGCTGGAGTTTTAACTGAAAATAGTATAAAAGATGACAGGGAAAAATTAAGTGGCTACCACAAGAGGGATGTTATACTGGTACCATAAAAAAGGGGGAATGTTTTTTTCTGTGGAAGTTTTTCAGGTTTAAACCTGACGATAATGATGATGTAGATGTCGGAGGAGTTATAATTTCCCAGCAATGCTTTGGCATTGTTACAGCACTGCAAGGTGACACCACAAATCTCTAGAACTACCTCAGATGCCACCATAAGATCCAGAATGAGTTAGCAACCAATGACTAGGACAAAATGCAGCCACTGAGCCACACAAATCTCATTAACACAAACATTGTATAGTGCATAATACATCATTACAGGCTTGTATTAGTCCCTCAAAATGATGATGAATTAAAGATGTTTGCTGATTGTCCAAAAAGCATAGGTTGGAAGTTTATTTTTTATTGTAAGGGTTTTTACAGACATACAGTCAGTTGTTAGCCTGTGGGAAAAAGTAGCCTGCTGGGGGGGGGGGTCAAAAAGCTTACCCCACCTGAAAGTAAGGCATAAGAGAGAAACAATTGAGTCTTTGCAGTCTCAGGAATATTTAAACTAAAAAATTGCGGTGTGGACGCAGTTATGAAAATGGGAAGCACAAAGTTACTAATAGTTGAGAACAAAATTAAGCTACACCGTGCAGGAAGCTGACATCATTGCAAAAACATTAAAGTATGTTAAAAGATCTAAGGCAACCTGGGGTCCGGGACCACCTGGGGAGAGGCACCAAAGATCTTACAGGGAGATGCAAGGCTTTGTCTGTTCTGAGGCTGCCAAAATTAGATTTGCAGATATTGATTAAAACCATGATATAGCAGTTATTAAGTTCTTTAAACAAAGTTCTTTTGATACGAAAAGCACGCATAGGCCTTTTTTAGGGTTCTATCAGTGAAAAAATTAAAATCTATGTTGATTTTTGATGGCAGTGTGTCACTTTTTATTCTCTCTTGGGTCCTGGCGGGCTCCGCTATTCTTAGGTACATGAAGGGGGGCCACCAAGGAAAAATGGTTGGGAAACACTGATCTAATGTAGTTGCATCTTCATTCTCAGATACTGTTCTCTCTGAAGATGCTGTAGAAGAAAAGAGTGTAAAAGAAGAACCTGTTTTCTTTTCTTTTGTCATCTCAGATCAACAGCGGCAGATCTTCCAGCCTCCTCCTCCTCGGATAAGGAAGTGTGTGGTGGCCACTAACATTGCAGCAACATCTCTCACTATTAATGGGATAAAGTGAGTGAGGCTTGTCGTCACTATCTCACAAAGTCACCAAAGACCGTAATAACTGATGATTCTGACTCCCATCCAGGTACATCGTGGACAGTGGCTTTGTGAAGCAGCTCAACCACAATTCAAGAGTGGGCATGGACATCTTGGAGGTGGTGCCGATATCAAAGTGAGTTTCTGTAGGGTGAACTGTTGAGTCTAATCCTAAAAACTGAGTTGCTGAATGGTGTTCTTGTTTTTCTGAGTTTAGGAGCGAGGCTCAGCAGAGGGCAGGTCGAGCTGGAAGAACGTCAGCTGGGAAATGCTTTCGCATCTATACCAAGGAATTCTGGGAGAAGAGCATGCCTGAGTACACCATTCCAGAGATCCAGAGGACAAGTTTGACAGCGGTGGTGCTTACGCTCAAATGTCTGGGTGTTCATGATGTCATTAGGTACGCTGATACCCTCCCACATGTGCCGTCTTAGAGATTGTTGGTTAAATAGTTTCTTTCCTTAATAGTTTTATGTTTTTATACAAGGTTCCCTTATCTCGACCATCCAGAGGAAAGGTTCATTCTTGAGGCGTTAAAACAGCTCTACCAGTTTGATGCTATCGACAGGTAAGCACCTGCTGAAATGAGTCATGTTTTGGTTGTCTGGTCCAATCATCTGGGTGTTGATTTATTTCTCTGTTGACCTCCTGAACTCTTATCTATCCCGTGCTTGTTCCTCAGGAGAGGTAGAGTGACCCGGCTTGGAGAGCTGATGGTGGAGTTCCCCCTTCAGCCAGGCCTTACCAGGGTCCTGCTCAAAGCTGCCTCACTTGGCTGTCAGGACTTACTTCTCCCTGTGGCTGCCATGCTGTCTGTGGAGAACATTTTCATCAGGCCAGGTCGGCAAGTTTTAAAGCAGAACAACATAAAAAATGAATTAGTGGGTAAAAGAAATTATTATGACCTGAATGGTTATTAACATTATCACAAATTATTGTTATTAGTGATGTTAAAATATGCTGAAGTTCTCAGAAAGTACTAATATGTCACATTGAAATCTTTTCATGAAGTTTTATATTTAAAAATCAACATAACAGTAGAAGCACAAAGCACAAAGGGCTGTACTACAGCCCTGCGGGGGACTCTTCTTAATCCTGCTCCTGCCGGATTTCTGACCATTACTATCCACTCCCACCCGCATCTGCAACAGGTCTATCCAATCCTGCACCGATTCTCACAATCCATGTTTAATATTCACAATAACAGAAAGTTCATTCAATTAAAGCAATGGCAGTATTAATGTGGTCACTTCAGCACCAGCTTGACAAACTGAAGGAGAAAAAAACGCAACACTCACGTCTTCATCATGTATAGAGGTGCCACACATCAATAAAAGAGCAGCTGGAGCCACAGACCGATTAACTTGACTCAGTAATAGTAATGTCAAAGAAATACTGACCAAATTTGTTTACACATCATTTATTTTTAAGTCATACAGAAGTGGAATTGTTTCCTGATCTGTGGAAAAACTGCAGCATGAGCACTTCTGTCAGCTCTTGCAGACAGTTGGTTAGTCTTTGCTCCATTAGCAGTGTGCTACAACCATCCTTGTCATTATTGGATTCATGCAATAAGGCCAATTTGCATGGAAAGAGGTGTTTTTCCCCAAATAACTGCTTAATGGCTCAATGTCTTCACACGCTGGTGCTCCCGTTATTGTGTGGAGCATTAAAGCTGTGCCTTTTGACCTATTTACAAAGTTTTAGTGCATGCACTTAAGTGGAGCCTAAACAAAGCTTCGAAATGTTTGGCTGCATGGAGTCAGACACATATTCTAATGCAGGAGTTCTCAAACTTTGACCCCCAAAATAATGACGTCAGAGATCGGTCACCTCCACCTTCCCTTGAGGGGGATAAAGTGCATGATGTTGCACAAAGCATCATGTAAAAAACTTGAGTAGTTTGTAAAATTCTATTTTGACAACATTTTAGCACAAATATCACTTGATAACTATGTTTGTATTTTAAATTGGACCCATTTTAATGTTTTTTTTTCACAATAATAGATACAATTTATCATTTAAAATCACAGGAAATTTCTCTTTCTTTTTGGAAAGAATCCTGTGACCCCCTCAATGTCTCATGACTCCCATGGGGTTCCAGATTCCCACTTTTGGAACCACTGTAAAACATGTTAATGCAGCACAGGTGACTTCAACCTACAAATTTCGGAAGTTAAACCATGATTTCTATGAGCAACATGTGACACCTCCCCTTTTATCTTGTTTAATATGAATAAAGAGAGGTGCCTTATCATCAAACAGAGCTTACTTTGATCAGTGAGTCTGGAGTAGGTGTTATCATCTCATGACTTTCTCTTATGAAAAATTCATTCACAGACTGGCATTGCTGTGTTTTTGTTGTAAAAGAACAGCAAAAATCCTCTTTCTACATCAATTATTGAGTTCTATTATCATAGACACTTGCTTTCCCTTACAAAAATTGATGTTCTAGTACCCGCAGTAATTTCTTTGCCTGCCCACTCCTGCCGGCAGCGATGTCAAAACCACCCACTCCCACAAGATTTGCGTTGGGTCCCATGGGATCCTGCTTCCGATGCAGCCCTAAACTTTGTACTTTCTGTTTTCATAAACATCAGAATATTTGCAGGAAAAAGTAAACATATGAAAACCTTACGTATTTTGCATTAACATAAAAACTGTCAATAAGGTTGTCAAATGTTCAGTGAATACTTTGATACCTTTTCAGTATGTCGGGTTTGAAATAATACAATACATGCTGTTTTTACATTCACTGGTGCTGGAAGCACCAACGTTCTGAAAGAAAATCATAGCCTTGTTTTTAACCCTTAGCAGAGAGGGAGAGAGCAAGTGTGGGTGATCGACAGCGAGATCAAGTCGAGACTTGCTTTAAATAAAGAAAGGCACAAGTCAACACAAACTAGAGGAAGGTGTAGGATTTTGTATAATTGCTGATGAAGTCACTCTCCTTTGTATGCATCTCATCTCTGCCCTCCACAGATTCTACCACACTGCTTGCCAGCTTTTTTAAGTTCCTTTAGCATGGCATTAAAATGAACATGTTAACGTTAGACTTCAGACTGTGATGTCATCCGGTGTTAAAAAGTTTTTCTTCACATGCTGACCTGTAGACTCAAAACCTTGCAAAGCAGATGGGTACGCCCGTTTCTGTGTTTCTCACTGGCGAATCCATCTTGCAAAGCTCCCGGTCCGTCTGAACCGTTTGGGCCCGGTTAGACAGTGAAAGGACCAATCAGCGATGAGGAGCAGTACTTTCAGGTGCGGCAGAGTCGTGACATAAGCAAGGTGCAATTATGGCGGAAGAGATTAGCATGGATGCTGCTAAAGCGCCAGTTTTATCAGTACTTGACGAAATTTCTTTGTTAAAAGAAGAACAAAGAACAGCAGTGAGTTGTTTTCTTTTCAAAAATGACAAAAGTCGTGTACTGACACGTCTGCAGTCGCCATGATTTGCGTTATGCAGTTCTCTATGGAGTTTACTCCTTCAGTTGGGGTGCAGCTCGGTAGCGGCTACGACATCACGTGTTTTGTTGCTCTGATTGGCCCGTAAAGATGTGACAGACAGAACATTCATCCAATCGCCCTCCAAGTGTTTTTTCAAAGGCTCTGCCCTTTCCCAAACGGTGTCTGTGAGTGGTTTTCCAGATGGATGTGTGGTACAGTTCCATCTGGCGTGGCAGGTTAGTGGACTTATGCTTTGTTCCATTTTCCTTGGAAGTGGGGACGACCTTACACCCGAGGTACCTGTGTTCGAGTCAGATTTATGACTTCAGGGACATTTGGGATAATGTATTCGAATGGCATCTTGGAATTTCTGAGTTCCAAGATCGACTATTATTTTTATTTCACCTTGGTAAACGAACAACTAAATGAAAGTAAAACAGATGTTTTGATATTTTTCACATATTATTGTATAAGAATTTGGATTTTGTTTCAAAATGCAAGTCATTTTTAGACATTAAAAAATTATAAAATATTTGCTAGATATTTTTTGGGCTGCTATGCTGTCCATCACAGGGTTTAGGCACTGTCCAGGGTTTAGGCACTGTCCAAGAGCCTGGAGTGGAGAGTTGACACAGAAAAGTGCAGATTTAATCAGGACTGGACAAATATGTATGTATTCATCATATTTACTAAAAATGGCTGACAAGTGGATTTCTCTACATAATAATAATAATAATAATAATAATAATGATAAACAAAACATTGAATCATAAAACTTTAAGTGTTGATTGTTTTGGTGTTGTTTTTTTAATAGTTGTCGGGATTAAAAGACAAAAGGTACTCTAAAAAACACATCTTTTTCCTTCTCATATTTTCAGAATTTAATCTTTTGGAAGTCAGATGGGAAGCTTTGGGGGGCATGATATGGCCCCCAGGCCTCTAGTTGCCATAAGTATTCAATCCCTGATAAATTGTGTACATGGGGAAGTGCATAACTGTATTGTGAAGACTTGAGTTCCCACAGCTTTGACGTTTTTCTTCCATCTTGCAGGCCATCCTGACAAGCAGAAGGAAGCGGATAAAAAGCACAGAGCACTGGCGACCAAGAGTGGCAGCATGAATGACTTTGCCACTCTCCTCAGTGTGTTTCAGGCATGTAAATCCAGGTAAACGGCTTAACTGATTTATATGCAAAATGCTTTCATAGTATTTCTACTACGGAAGAAATGACAGTGTTAAAATGATCCATTCATAGGACTTGATGCAGCGTGCTGATACCATCCCAGCCACCCTAAGTGTGTGTGCTTTTTATTGATTTCTGCAGTGACAGACCATCAGGCTGGTGTAAAGACAACTGGATCCACTGGAGGGCGCTGAAGTCAGCATTCAGTGTGGAGACTCAACTAAGAGACATTCTCTGCCGCCTCCAACAGGTACATTTCTGCTCTGTCATTAAATAATAAAGCATTGTGTCAAATACCAGTCTGCTGTGCTCATTTGTTTGTGCATGATTGTCGTTTCTTTTAATGTCAGCATCCTCTCCTCTTGTAGAAGAGAGATTTCCCTGTGGAAACATTTGATGGTAACAAGTCTGAACTCTTGAGACGATGTCTGTGCACGGGATACTTCACCAATGTTGCAAGAAGGTATAAGAAAATGTCATTTAAATCATCAATATTTTACCCTCCATTTCGGAGTCCTTTCTTAAATTCTTAAATTAAATTTGAGCTGGCTGTGAATGTGTTTAAGCTGTTTTCTTCTGTACACAACACAGATCTGTTGGCAAGGTTTTTTGCACAATGGATGGTCATGGATCCATGGTCCACATTCATCCTTCATCAGCAGTACGTTATTTTTTAGCATTTCAGTAAGTTCTGTATCAAAAAGTCTTAGTTTTCCTGTAAGTCACACTGAATGTCCATGTAATACTTTCCTTTCTTTTTGCCTGAAGCTGTTTGACCAGGAGGCTGAGCTTAACTGGGTTCTCTTTCATGATGTGCTGGTGACGTCACGCGTTTATGTCAGGACGGTTTGTCCTGTTCGCTATGAGTGGGTGAAGGACTTGCTACCTAAACTCCACGAGGTGGACGTCTATGAACTGAGCAGTGTGGCGAGAGAAGAAGTGACTGAAGAGGAGATGAAAAAATGGGAGAGCAAGGAAGCGGCCAAAAGACAATCAGGTGATCAGAATAATAACTTTTTTATTTAAATTTGGATTTTATACAACTTCATTGTTAATGAAGTGTTTACTGGAAGCTTTAAGCATGTGTGATATAACACAACACAACATAGCATAGCATAAAATAGAATTAAAAGCTTTTATCATTATCGTAGATTGAAATCAGATATGCTTCATGCCAAAGCACTTGACTTAAAACCATCAGCAGTTTTTATTAGAGTCATAGCATAATTGATGTGTTATACATAAAATGCACTAGCATTTAGTAGGTTTATTTTTGACTGTATTCATCAGCGGTAGCTCAAATCTCATCTTTTGCCTCTTGAAATATGTCATGCAAAATTCCGTAATCATCACAGGTGAGATGCATGTATGAAGGCTTATTGTTGATGAGATGGCATATTACAATCATCTTATCTTAGGGTGCAAGAGTACAAGATATTTCTGCAGCAAGCACCTGCAGACAAAAAATGTGAAAATGAACAGAAATAAAAAAAAAAAAAAAACATTCCTAAAATAGTGCAGTACAGTGCCTATAAAGATAATTCCTTCTCTTGGATGTTCTACCCTTTTATTCATTTTATAAATCAATCATATCAAAAGATTTGGCATTTTTTGGGGGAAAAAAACTCTTTAAAGGGGACATGTTATGCAAAAATAACTTTTTCATTTTTTTCTAACAAAAATATGTACCCCTAGCCTGTCCACAATCCCCTCAAATAAAAATACATTCCCCTTCCCCCCTCTCTATCTACACCTTTCAGAAAATGTGTGCTGAATCAAGCCGTTCTCAGATTCTCCCCTCATGACCTCGTGTGGGGAGTAAGGTCGGCCCTCCCCCATTTGGAAGAAAGTTCCACCCTCCTCTCCTGATCTTCCTCTCAGCTGCCAGCAGAGATGCTGGATAGCTCAGTGGATTACGCTGCTGACTCTGGTCTGGGAGATAGATGGTTCAAATCCCAGTCAGGTCCTTAACTTTGGATAAAAGTGTCTGTAATATCAGGGGTGTCACATCCATTTCCTGAGAGGGATGTGGTCAGGGGCAGAGTCACACAGCTCATTAACATTTAAAGCCACAGACACAGAGATGGCTTGTTCTGAGAAGGGCTAAAACAGGGCTTTTTAGACATGCTAAAATCCAATACTAGAGTGTTTTTTCAGCTACAAGCTTCACAGGCATGTTTTGGGGACCTCTGAGAACAACATAGACATGTCTTAAAAGGGTAAAATATGTCCCCTTTAATGTCAAAGTCAAAGCATATTTATACAAAGTACTGTCAATTAAAAAAAGTTAGTATTTCATAGATGCACCTCTGGCTACAATTACAGCATTTGATCTGTGTGGATGGGTCTCAGCCAGGCTTGCACATTTGGACACTGCAATTTTACTCCATTTTTCTTTGCAAAACTGCTCAAGCTCTGTTAGGTTGCACAGGGATTGGGCGTGAAAAGCCCTTTTAAAGTCCAGCTCCAAATTCTCTATCGGATTGAGGTCTAGGCTACTCCAGAACATTCACCTTGTTGTCTTTAAACCATTTCTGTGTAGCTTTCACTGTTATGCTTCAGGTCATTGTCTTGCTGGAAAATAAATCTTCTCCTAAGCAGTAGGTTTCTTGCAGACTGAATAAGATTGTCTTCCAGTAATTTCCTGTGCTTTGCTGCATTGATTTTTCCCTCCACCTTTACAAGCCTTCCAGGGCTGTCTGCTGAGAAGCATCCCCACAGCATGATGCTGCCACCACCATGGTTCACAGTAGGGATGGTGTGTTTGGGGTGATGTGCAGTGTTTGGCGTCTTTTCTGATGGCCAGAAAGCCCAGTTTTGGTCTCAACAGACCAAAGATCTTTCTCCCACTTGACCATGGAGTCTCCCACATGCCTTTTGGTGAACTCTAGATGAGATCTAATATGAGCTCTCCTTCCCCTTGCCACTCTCCCATAAAGCTTTGACTGGTGATGAACCTGGGTAACATTTGTCTGCAGAGTCTTTCCCATCTCAGCTGCTCAAGCTTGTAACTCCTTCAGAGTAGTCATGGGGTGTTTCGGTGGCCTCTCTCACTAGTGTCCTTTTTGCACGGCTACTCAATTTGTGAGGACAGCCTGATCTAGACAGATTTACACATGTTTCATATTCCTTCCATTTCTTGATTAAGGATATAACTGAGCTCCAGGCAATGTTCAGTGCCTTGGAATTTTTTTTTCATCCATCCCCTGACTTATACCTTTAAAATAACATTTTCTCTAAGTTGCTTGGAGTGTTCTTTAGTCTTCATGGTGTAATGGTAGCCAGTAATACTGATTAACCAGTGACTGGACCTTCCAGACACAGGTGTCTTTATACTACAATCACTTAAGACACATTCACTGCACTCAGGTGTATTTCACTAATTGTGAGACTACCAGCACCAATAGGCTGGACCTCTGTTGAATTAGGTCAGTTACTTTAAGGGATGTGAATATTCATACAATCACCTTTTTTCATTTTTCTGTTTAATTGATATAACTGTGATAATGTAGTACTGTACTGTGGAAATCTGCCTTTACTGTGATATTATAGAGGTTTATTTGTTTCGTTTTTTTTTTTTTTTTATCAAAAAGCCAAATTATACAGATCATGATTGATTTATAAAATAAAAAATGGGTAAAACATCCAAGACGGTGAATACTTTTATAAGCATTGTATTCATGGATGTTGATTTTATTTGGATTTAGAAAAAAAATGTAGGCAAATATGCCTAGGAGTCCCATCCAAGCATAAACTATATGTGTAAACACTGAAATATGTATGTATTAATGATTTCTCAAGAAATTATGTATTTTGTATAGAAAAGAGCTAATTTTCTACTAGTTAATAGTTACTTGCCAACAGTGGCTGCTGTGGCTCAGTAGGTAGAGTCAGGTGTCTTTCAACCCAAACGCTGGGGGTTGGATCCCAGCTCCTACAGTCATATGTTGACTTGTCTTTGGGCAAAAAGGCTTAAATCGCTCCCACTGCTGCGCCTGTGGTATGTGAATATGTATGAAGGCATATGAATGAGATTAGTTATTTTAGGGCTGCAAGCATTAATGTATTAATTGCAGTGCATTAAATGTCCATAGAAAGTGCATTGTGTTTTATAATTGCACTAATTGCATGCTTTATTGTCCCCTGTAGCACACTTTGGTATCTCTGCAGCCACAGTGATGCAAAATAAGTCCGCCACTTCTCCTCATTGTCTGTTTTCAATTTGAAAACTCACATAGCTCAGTGGACAAGTCAAAAGTAAAGTTCCTGTTTTGCAGGTCTGTATCCAAACAGGAAGTCAATTAAAGTTTAAGCCATTACCAAAATCCATTATGAAACAAAAACATTTTTACTTTTTAGCACTTACTGATGTTTCCTCCTGTCTAGTTTCTTGCCTCTGTTTTACTTACTCTCAGATGTACCTCACTTTGGACAAAAGGGTCTTATAAATCAGTGGTTCCCAACATTTTTTCCATTGAGCCCCTCCTTCACATGTAGGAAGAACTGTGCCCCCCAGGACTCACACGAAAAAAAAAGTGACATCTTGCTGACAAAAATACACACCTTTTTAAATTGTTTTCATTTTTTAAAGCTAAATAAATAGCCCAAAACACAAGTGTTATTACCAAAAACCCTTGTATGAACCATTCATACGCGTTTTATCATGGTTTGAGATGGCTGGAGTAAACCTAATTCTCTCTTCTTAAATGCCAAATAAGGGATTTTCAGAAACAGGGTGTCTTCAGGGTCTTAAAAAGTATTAAAGGTCAACAACCAATTGAGGCTTTAGAAAGTTTTTTTGGGGGGGGGGGGCTTGTAGCTGTTTCCAATTTTTAGATCTGTCAAGAGAGGCTAGTTTTTCTACTATTGATTTAGTTTTAAGCACGAGTGAGAGTCTGATTGAACTCTACCAGATCCAATATCAGTCTGAACGTTTATTTATGAAATTGCCAGTTGAGCTATAGGTGCAGCCTTAGAGCTCTGCTGTGTCCCTAGCCTGCATGTTAACCATGTGCTTGAGTGACGTTTGCATGTAAATGATAGGTAAATGCAGGTTTCCTGAGAAGTGGTTGTGGGAAAAGGTGTTGGAGCTTGATACATGTTATCATTTTAAAGGATGATGCAAATAAAAAGGTGCTTTGCAGTGAAGCTTTTGCACAGTGTAATACTAGAACAGAGTCTGTTAGTGTTAGTGCTGCTAGCATACTAAAAGCAAAAGATTTATTTGCATACTACAGTAACAAATTCTCTTTTTCTTGACCGTGTCACATTTTGTATTTCAGATTCTGCTCAAAACATCCACATAACTCACCAGTGTGACTAGTTAGAATTTGATTGGGATTCACTAGAGGAACAAACAATTAACTAATTCCTAAACAAATGTGGAAAATTAGCTTCATTCTTCATGAAGACAACACCCCAGTTCACACTGAGCTCTTTGTAAAGCAGTTTCTGGCCCAAAAACAAATCACAGTGCTTGATCACCCTCCCTTTTCACCTGATCTAGCAACGTGTGACTTTTTTCCTTTTCTTAACATCAAATCTGTGCTTAAAGGAGCACGTTTAGAGTCTGTGTCAAAGCTTAAAGAAGGACAGAGGTTTGAAGAAGACCTACTGCACTGCTTTGATCAGTGAATGCAGTGGTGTGTTGATGCTGAAAAGGAGTATATTGAAGGAGAAAGACGCTGGAAAATGTTTGTGTTCGACAAAATTGTATTACAGCATTTGTCTTGTTTTTTAATAGTTATACCTCATATATCGCACAGGCAAAAATGCGTTTTTTCCCAAGTAGAGAAATCTGTATTCTGCATTACTAAGTACAGCACAGTAGAACAAAAATACTTACAGATTACTTTTATGTTTTCTTCCTCTTTTCAGAAGCTTCTACTGAGGATGTCATGAAGAAGTTGGAGAAAAGAAACAACGAAACGACTGTCAGTGATGCTCGTGCTCGCTACCTGCAAAGAAAGCAACAGAGACAACAAACGAAGGCTCCCTGATGGAGAACTTGGAGAGCTAGGAAATAAATTATACAAAGGTGGCTTCATTTTTGGAAGTGATATCTTAATAAAATACATTTCTTATATTTGCAACTGCCTACTTTTACTCCTCTCTATTTGGATCTAAGATTGTTGCAGTAATTATTCTGTTCAAGGTCTAAAATACTAACAAATCTGTCTTCCTCTTTAACGGGGTGTTTGGAAGAGAAGGGAGGTTTGGGAAAGATGAGTTTGACATGTCTTAAGAGAGGTGTTTTCTTCTGTTATCTATAAGACAATCCATGTATCAGCTCAGATAAGCAGGGTTGAGGTTAGGGTAACTGTTCGGTACTTGCTGTACTTTCACACCGACTGTTCAGGTGCAGTGGACCCTCGCTAGCTTCGCACGTCACTTCCGCTTGTGTGCGTCTGCGGGGCTGCTGAAGCGTCTGTCTGGAAAGAAGGGCTTCCACGCTAAGCAGGCAACTAACCGCATTAAACCTTCAAAGAGGCGGTTTTATCCGTCCAGGATTTGGAAATTATCCTTGATATAAAAGACTACTATCTATCGAGCTGGTACTCAGTGGACTATTGTCCGTCTGACTCGCATACGCTTCAGTGAGCCGCTGCAGCAGCAACAGAGCAAGCACGCCGCCGCTGCTGCTGTTGTTGTTAGAGAAGAAAACAAGCTCGGTGAGCTGTCCGCTAAGCTGTGTGATCATTGACAGAGTTCAGTACACACTAGCTTCGAGAGATAACAAGTTCAAGCCTTGTCTTGGGTTCCTGTAGGCCTCTTCAAGAACCAACTGCTGGAATTTCTTTGTCGCTGAAGTCAAGGTAAGAACAACCGGTAAGGAGGAGAATTAGCGCAAGTGGCTAACAGACATGCTAACTAGTTCTTAGCCCTAAAGCTATTATTGCTAGCTGCCTTGTTTTGTCGTATTGTGGTTGTGGTAAGTGTCTTCATTGCTGTCTGATGCACCACTCAGCCAAACTATCCACCACAGAGGTATTTTGAAATGTTTAAAGTTAATCTAAAGTAAAATAGCTCCCAACCTGCCTTAGAATCAGAAGGCAACGTTTGTTGACTTTGCCTCTGCTAGCTTGGTAGCGCACTACACTGCAAGGATCAGGATGTCTTTATGTTTATGATAGGCAGCTTGTGCTTGGTAGCTGCTGCAGTTTGTCTTAAAATTAAGATATTTGTCTAAGTTTACCGAGTGGCCTCACAAGAGTTGTTTGTTTTTCTCTTAATTATTAACTTCAGCTTTGCTGTGTTTGAACAAAGTGCGTTAACGTTTGGTTAGATGTTTCTATGTCCGGTTTGTAAAGATTATTGCACCTTTAGCGTGTGAACAACTTTGCAGAGGTGTTGAGCTGTTATTATATCTTAAAGCAGGCACGTTTACCACAGATATTTGAAATAGTTACGTAAGGTGTAGAGCCACGAACAAGCGTGGATGCACCATATAAAGTCCGAAGTCGTGGGAAGCCTTATCTGTTTTTAACTTTGTAAACAAAGCAGTTCAGACAGTCATTGTGTCCTGGTGACTGTATGCACTATAATATCCCTTCACTTTCACTGAAATACTGTGAAATTCTGCTAAACCTATTATCTAACATAAGCTGTTGATTCAGGACTGACCCTGAATCACCAAGGCCTTTCCACAAATATTCGGCAAAAGCCGTGGGAGGATAAAACATTCATAATGCAGAGTTTTGACGCATTTTTCCTCAATTTCTAAATTATATCAAAAATACTAATTTCATTAAAATATGAACACCTGATCTTTCAGAAGAGGTTCATAAATTTTCCTTACTCATGTTAGGTAAAAGTTGTATTTAAAGCGTGACTGTACACTCAAATGCCACTTCATTAGGTACACCTGTTTAACTGCTCAGTAAGACTAATTTTGAACCAGCCAATCTTTTAGCAGTTACCACTGTATTTAAACATGGAGACAGGTCAAGATGATTTCACCAAACTCTAATCCTATTATTTAAATGTCATACCAGAAACTGGGACACATCAGACCAGACAACATCTTATATGTCGATTGTTACATTTTAATTGTAGCCAATACTTGTATATAAATGTAGTTTAGACCTAAGTCTTTAAACCTCTTTAAAGTGTAAGAATGAACAAAGACACAAGCATCTGTCCTTATAACACATTTGAACTTCGAGGAATGAGGACAAAGGAAAAGACTTCAGTTGACATAGGTCTGTTGATGATGCCATAATTTGCACAAATGTATTTGTACAAATAAATCCGATGAATTTTCATATCCACTGATACAGATTATTAACTTTTAAGGAGGGATGCACCTATTTTAATGTTGTATCATTATGAAGATATTAGGGGTGGGAATCCCTAGTTGCCCCACGATACAATATTATCATGATACTTGGGTCATGATTCAACATTATTTGCAATTTTAAACATTTCGCAATACACAGAGTATTGCGATACAATATATTGTGATATATTGCGATCCAAACATTTTTTTTTAATGTTTCGCTGGTTTAGCATTAGTCTTGCCCTCATGTTTGTCGTCTTTTAACAGTATTTTAATTTCATGTAGCACTTCTTGCAAACCTCATGTGTCATGTCCATCTCATTCATGCTCTGCTTGCATTCCTGCTGTCCTTCCCCTGGTGCTGCCATGTTTGTTGTACTCACTTTCTCCTGCTCTATGACCATCCCCTCTGCCAACCTCACTGGACAAACAGTTGATTTCATTTTTCCATATGCAATTAATTTAAAAAAAAATTGATTCTTGGTGGACAATATGATATATCACCACAAAATATCGCAATACTATGCTGTATCCATTTTTTCTCTCACCCCTACCAGTTATTGGCTTTGAAGGTGAATTACCGTATCAGCCGATATGAAAAAATTTGCCATTAATTACAACAGATATTTTGCTATAAAAATCTGCTTATACTGCTGTTAATGCTCGCCATATGAACAAATGAGTTAATGGAGTTTCAGGCTGGACCAACAGACCCACATCAGCTGAAGTCTTTTTCTTTATTCATCATCATTCCTTTGACTTAAAGTGTGTTTTAAGGGCTGAATTTTTGGGTCTTAACACATATGAATATCAGTATCTATATTAATGTTTAGCATCTCTACTTTTAAGCCTATATCTACCAGTATCAACATCATTCTGATGATATTGATGATGATATTTACTTTCAAAGCTAATATCTGCCAGTGTCGATATCATGCATCCCTACTGTAAAGTTTAAGGATGAACAAAGGAATGTTCTGTCCTTAAAATACACTTTTACTTTGATGAATGAGGATGGGCAAAGTCAAAGACTTCAGCTTACTAGAGTCTGTTGCTCCTGCCTTAATATGCGCAAACTGATTTGTACACGTCTGATAGCTATAGCCAATATTCACAGCCAATGTACTGCTGAGTATATTGTTTGGATGGATAATTACCCGATATGGACGATTATTTTTTAAGCCAATATCTGTTGATACCAGTATCACTCTGATAATATTGTACATCCCAACTGGCAATGTTTCTCTGGTATTGTGCTGTCTAATCTGACTGAGGCTGTACAAACTGCAGCCTTATTTTCCTGCTCTGAGTTGATAGGAGTGACACCCAGTGTGGTCTTGTGTTGTAGTGCACAATATTATTGCCATGATATTGGCAGATAATTAAAATTTCTTCCGTGTTTACAACCAGTATTTTGGTAATGATAAAACTGTCTATTTCAGCTGTTAGTACTGGCAGTACAAACAAATAGTTTAGTGGAATTTTAGGTTTTATCAACAGACCTACATCAGCTGAAGTCTTTTTCTTTATTATTTCTCACTCTTTAAAGTCCGGTTTAAGAACTGAAATGTGTTCATATGTTCATTCTTTAACTTTAAATTGTGTGTTTTAAGAATTTGAAGTTTTAGGTCTGAACAACTTTCACATATTGGTATCAATATTGGCTGATATGAATTTGTAAATATTGGATATCAGCAAAGTCCATTATCTTTCATCCCTGGTCTTTTGCTGCTTTACTAATCTGCTTCAAGGTTTGGTGTGTTGTGATGTGTTCAGACATGCTCTTCTGCATACCAAGGTTTTTGTAATTAATTAGATAACTAATTCTAAAATGTAAAAAAAAAAAAATTAAAGTAACCTGAAACTCAAATAAAAAATGTCGCTTTCCCAAAAAAGAAAACTAACTAAAGCCGTACTGTGAGCTTACAAAACTTACTAAGATAAGAGTAGGGACAAAATATCCTTAGTTTTAGCCTTTCAGCTTGGCATGTAGAGCTTAGCCAGGGAGTGTAATGGCCTGATTTGGACAAAATGACTTCACATGATGGTAGTTTTAGGTTTTTTAGTTGTATTCAAATATCAAATTTAGAGAAGTGAATTGAAATGTGAACAGTAGTCTATTTGAATATATTTAACAAAAAAATCTTTGATATTTACTGAGGATGCACAATATTATCTGCATATAAGTAGTAACCAATATCAGCCTAAAAGTCATATCAGTATCATTTTATTTTTCATATCATTTCATATCAGTATCGATAGTATTGTCAGTATTTACTACCATTATGTGCTGGCTGTTAACATTGGCCTGTAAGCACTGTAAATATCTGTCATGTGTGGGACTAAGTTTGGGGAGTTTTAGGCTGGACCAGCAGACCTATGTCTGCTGAAGTCTTTTTCTTGTTCATCCTCACTCCTTAAACTGAAGTGTAGGTTCTTAGGGCTGAGGTTTATTTCATTTCAGTTTATTTAACTGGTCCAAACACATTTTAAATACCTTTTCATGAGCCATCCAGTAAGCATGTTATGTTGACATTAGCTAATGCATGCAATCCAAATTTTCACAAGAGGAAATCTAGACTCCAGGTTGGGAACCAGTTTTAAGGGAATGAAGTTTTTAGTCTGAAATGCATATTTATATATAGAGGTGAGTATCTAAAACTGGTACTGACATGGTACCGGTACCAACACATCTGGTACCTACCAGACCGAATTACAACACAGATATTAATACTTAATTTTGATACCCTGCCACCCAATGAAAGGCAAGAGATACATTACTGAATTTGTGTGATTTAGATGTTAAGTTACACAGAGTTCCTTTTCTTACCCCGTGCTCGACTGGCACCTTACAAAGATATTTCTACGAATCATTTGTGATAGCCAGACAGCCTTTATTCTGTTTAGGCACTGACACTGTATAAAAATGATGAATTTAGCAGTGGTATCAGAAAAAGACCCAAACGATACCCAACCCTATTTAAATATTGTTATTGGCTAAAATGAATCTCTAAATATCAGCATATCAGATGTTGGGAAAAAAAAAACATTATTATGCATCCCTGATATTTAAGCTACTTTCTGTGGTCCTTTGAATTTTGTACTCCAAAGCATCCAAAAATGAATATACTGAAAATACTAAAAACTAATAAAAATGAAACTAAAACTGAGGATTTTTTTGCAAAATAAAAACTTGAACTAACAAACCAGTAGTTAGAACTAATAAAAACTAAAGTAAAATTTGTAACAAAACATCCTAAACTATTATAGCCATGCTGCATGTCTCAGACATAATTGTAAAGATAGTTTCAATTATTGTTACCTTTCTATCAGCTTGAACCAGTCTGATTATTTTCCTCTGACCTCTGCTATCAACAAGTATTTTAGCCCAGAGGACTGCTTCTCACCGTCCTCTGTAAACCCTGGAGATGTTTGTGTGAAAATCCCAGTAGATCAGCAATTTGTGAAATACTCAGACCAGCATGTCTGGCACCAACAACCATGGCATGTTCAAAGTCACTTAAATCACTTTTCCTCTCCATTCTGATATTTGTTTTGAGCTTCAGCAGGTAACTTTGGCTATGCCTACATGTGTTTGTTGCTGCCATGTGATTTGATGTTTGCATTAATGATCAGTTGAATAGGTATACCTAAAAAAGTGGCCAGTAACTGCAAGATTGTAAGATAAGAGGCAGTGAGCAGACCTGCAGATTTCAGCAGTTTTCTTTGTTAAGGAGTTGTGTTTCAAGGCAGCCAGACGGCCTCAAAAGGTGAGGAATTCATTCAAGCACAGCACTGTGGTGTCAACACTGAGATAAGCATCAAGAGCAGAAAGTGTCCCATGTTTTGAGAAATTATTTTTGCTTGCTGTAAGTTTATCATCTTCATGACTAAAGTATTTTTTCATTTATGTTCTAGTGTTCCTTATTTTAACCTCTGTCTAATTTGGAGTATTCCCACTGAGATGGAAATGTCTCTTTTACAAATGAGTCCAGGCCAAATCAGCAGCACACACGTTAAAAACAACTGACCATCATTACCTAAGAAAACATCAATCAACAACCATGCAAATATCCTTCAGCAGTAAAACATGTAAACTGGTTGCATGATCCTTACTTCATTTGAATGAAGGCTACAGCTACAGACAGCTTTGGAGCTAGTAGAGAGCAAGATAAATCATAAAGCTTTAAAAAGATAGCAGACCAATGATCAGTCTTTCTGTTGAATGAAAAAACTCACTAACTCTTTCAAACAAGACACAATGATGTCAGCAAAAACACAGACCACCAGATGCAAATGACAAGGCCTTACAAACGTCCACCGTGTTTAGTTAGGAGGATGAATTTCATCATAATCAAATATGTCCAAAACTTTGCTTGAGCAAGCTTTCCCTTGCAACAAAAGGATAACAGTGCGTAGACTGTCAATATGTTAATTAAAAGACAGATTTACCTCTGGCAAAAAAACAGGCATTAATGTATTTGAACACTGTCAGTTGCCACATTTTTTCAACGTAGAAATCTGAAGCAACATCTTGAACTTGTGATTGAGATCTTGAAAAGCACATCAGGTTAATCCTGTTGGCCATAACTATGAGTCTTAATGCACAGATGCTTCTCTGCACAACATTGTATACTGCTTGTAGTTTGTTAGTTTCAATTTCTAAGGAAGATGTGTATATAATCACGTAGTCAGCCTTTACATTCATAATCCTGTCGTAGGTATTTAAAAAGGAAGAAATCTGAATGCATACCATTTTTGCATGGTTTGTAGCCCTGCTTAAAGTTGATGGTTGTAGAAGTGGTAAAGACACACTTCAGCTACAACAGGCTGCTACACGCTGTGATTTGGTAATATGTGGACAGTCTGACACTCAATTATTCATTTACTAAAATGTTTCTCTGTATTTTTTTTTTAATAATTCTTTATGCATTAATTTTGTTAAACCCTTTTCAGGCACTTGACCAATAGGAACTCTGCACGATTTCAACCAGCCTGTCTGCAGCCCCTTCCCAACCCAGAGAGTGTTCTGCCCCAGCATGAATGAAGTCAGTGTTGTGAGAGAGGGATGGCTTCACAAGAGAGGTAAGGAGACCCCTTATATTCTGCCTTGCCAATCATTTTGGGCTGAATAGAAGAGTGAGTCTGGATCTAAATCTTGTGTGTTTTTCATACTCCTTTTTTTTTAGTCATGCCTTTAATTTGCGCGTAGTTCTTTAAGCATGCATGAGTCAATGCAAGCGATCACAGCAGCAATGTAATTTTACTGTGCAAAATTATAGCTAATATTCTTTTTGACCATGGCAGAATTTTTCCTAAGTTTCTCAAGTTTCTGTGCCAAAACACACTGCTCCTTTTCATAACTATCTTGGTTATTTTTTACTTTAATGTGATATTATGTGGCCCAGTAGAAGATCAAGATGGGTAGGAGGTAGTCTGACACATATCCATGTGAAGTAAAAGCACTATACACACAGCTGGAACTGTTAACAACCAAACAAACCAAACTTCTTTCTTCTTACCTCAGACATACGGCTAATCACTGCTCGGATCAGTTAGCCCCCTGAAATTACTCCTAAGCCCAGTCCCAAACATGTGAGCCCCCTTACAGCAAACCTCAAGTGCCCTCAATATTATCATTAATTAATTATTATTAAATGATAATAATATTTGATAATAATTAAATTATTATTATTATATTATTATCAATTATATTATTAATTATTGAATTCCCCTTCGGGGATAAATAAAGTTCTTGTATTGTATTGTATTGTATTGTAATATTATTTAAATTATAGAATGAATGAACAAATAGCCAGCCCCTCCCCCCAGCCAACTTGGCTGAAAAGTGGGAGCAGCACTGATCATGACGAGGTGAAATAAATTGGCCCTGACCTCCTTCCTGTGCATAATGTTGCTGTTACATCTATTATAATGGGCACAGTCTCAATGTATTCAAATATATCGTCGCTCCTGGTGTGCATAGAAGCACACGTCAAAATGGCCTCCAAATTATTGCATTCTGTGTCATTTATTTGGGTCACTGTTTGTGAGCAAAGGCCTTGAATCTGTTAACATAGACATTAATGATATTTTATATTGTGAAAAGCTTTTAACAGTTTATTCAGGTTAAAATTAAGAGATGTGAACTTTAATGTTAGTGTTGAAACCTGTTGAAGACCAACAGTTTGCCCCTGAGCCATCAGTGTGTTTTTTCCCTTGTCATCATGATTATATAAAACACTGGTGTGCATAAGTGTCATGCCATACACCCCTAGAAAGTTATGATGGTTGTGAATCCAACTATTAACCATTTCAAGGTCCAACACTGCAGCCACACTGTTGCCAACCTTCAATGTAGCCTTGGAGAGCTTCAGCAGTACTTCATGCCGATTAACCAGCATTTCACAAAAGTGCCCGGCTCTTTTGTCTCGTTATTTGATAAACTCTCTAAAGGAAAGGAGACTCTTGGTTTGATAATGGGTTGAAATGAAAAGTCAACAACTGAAACTTAAGTTTGAGAAAAATCATCTTTACCTGTCTATGTTCTACAGGTGAATACATTAAAACATGGCGGCCGCGTTACTTCATCTTAAAGAATGATGGCTCTTTTATCGGCTACAAAGAAAAGCCTGAAGTATCCAGTGACCACAACCTCCCACCATTAAACAACTTCTCTGTCGCAGGTCAGTTTTTCCTTTTGTTCCTGTGTTTTAGCTCTCAAAGATATTTTAATTTTTTATAGTTAGCTAATGTGTGTTTACCTCTTAGAATGCCAGCTGATGAAGACAGAGAGACCCAGGCCCAACACATTTGTCATTCGTTGCCTGCAGTGGACCTCCGTTATTGAGCGCACCTTCCATGTAGACAGTAATGAGGAGAGGTAAACCACATTAATTTCAAAGGTTTTAGTTCGAGTTTCTGTTATATCTCTTTTATTAGAAGGCTGACAGTGTTAATTGTTATGGGATTATGCCATATGAAAATTAAACCTGCATGCTACAACACATCTGTCCACTCATGACACACAGTTCCCACAATCTGTGCAGTGAAAGCTAATTGCCCACTTTGTGTTGATATCTGTGCTTTCCACACTCCACTGTGCTCTTCTTAAGATACACTCCAAGTCTATTGGTGCTTTCATACAAAGTGGCCCAGATTGGTTCAGTACACAGTTTGGTAAAGCCTGCCAAACACATAAAGATTTTAAAAATAATAACCAATTTTTTTCTGTGTGGGCAATTTAACCTTTTGTTTGTGAAGTGTAGAAGGAGAAGAAGACAGCACAACACACACATACACATTCAGTTCATCAGCTACCACAGTCTCAGTCTGAGCTGTTAGCTACCTGCTACATCCTTTGCAATTTAGCAATTTGGGTCCTACTCCCTCCCTTTTCACTTTTTCTTTGGTATCTTTTACAGTACACATTGTTAAACATCATTTTATTGCCACAAATTCTCCATTCAGACGTCATCTAAACTTTAAGCTTTGTTTACTATTGTCGATGTGGTTTCGATGTGCTTCCTTCTTTGTTCAGCTTGCTTCCTGATCTGTAACAATCCTCCTTGTGTGCATTCTTGTTTTTCTCGGCGTTGCTCCACACAACAGGTTTTATGATCAGAAATTATATTGAGCATGTTTAATGTTTATAATCCCGAGCTGAAGCACCACAGAGCAGTTCAGAGAAGGAAAAGTCTTTCTTAACACACCAAAATCTACAGGATTATCTTTGGAGCCATCCAGTTATCAGGCCATTGCTAACTTTAATTGTAAGGGAGGAATCACGCTTACAGTCAGCACAATTATCATGTAGTGTGTCGCCGTCTTAAGGTAAACCATGGTCTTACGTGTGTTTCAACGACCAGCTGTTCCCTTACTTAGTAGGTAGGGTGTAAGCCAGCAGTGTGTCTAGTTCTACCCTTTAAGGTCAGATAGATATGCTTAGTCCTTCAACAGAAGGGTGCCAAAAAAGTAGGACAGTAAACATTGGTTGTTTTAGTACCTTTCCCAACTTTAAAGTGTGGAAACGCAAAGATTTGTGTATTTGCTGAACCAGAAAGATTGTTGGAAATGCACCTGCCAACACAAATTAATCCAAGCTAAGCATGTGACCCAAACGGGAAGTTTGGAATGTAAAGGGTATTTTGGTCATTTTTAAAATAAAGCAACAGCAGATTCTACATTACATGAAAATAAGAAGCAAGTGAAGAGAAGATCAACCTTAGACAGGCAAAGTCCAAGGTTCTACTTTGCTTCAGAAGCGGATCCAAGAAGTGGTGGGATTTGATCGAAGCAGAGCCGTGGTGCAGACTGGTCGCTGTGGATGTCAACCCTGTCTTTCTGCATCCACAAAAAAAAAGAAATATCAAAAAAGTTTCACAATTTTGGGCTAAAATTTCCACATCATTTAAATGGGAATTTACTTTTATAAAGCCAGAAAAATATTTTTAGTTTTGTGAGAGACTTAAATACTAATCCACTAAATCATTTAATACATAAGCCTACCAAAACAACGTGATGGGAATAAAAGATTCAGTTGTGTGGTCATGTCTTTTTCTAAATTTGTTAAGGTCAATGAGTGTTTTTTTCTGTATCAGGGAGGAATGGATGAGAGCGATCCAGGCTGTGGCAAATAGCCTAAAGAGTCAGCAGCAGGATGAGGAGCCAATGGAGATTAAATTTGGCTCACCAAGTGACAGCAGCGGCGCAGAGGAGATGGAGATTGCTGTGTCCAAATCTCGCTCAAAAGTGGTCAGTATTTGTACGTGCAATGCCTGTTTCCGGTGTACAGTTCAGCTCATCTTTACTGAGCAAGTTTAGGCCTCTTTCTTGAAATGTGTCTTTTTTAAAGGAACCTTTAATTATTGAAGTATTAGATGTGTTTTTATTTTGTCTAACAGGATTTACATCTAGTGATTTTGATGACCTTGCCTGATTTGACAACATCATATTGACAATAGTCATTATGATGTTGTCAAATCAGATGGTGTTCTTATTTAATCTTTTATTTTATTTAACTGGTCAGGTTGATGTATGTGTCATTGTGCATACAAAGTTCCTCATGCTTTATGGACCCATCTTCTTACTAATGCCTTCTTAACACCTAAGAAGCCTAAAATGGGAATAATTCAGTAAAAGTAGTAGCTCTGCATGATATGAGGGAAATACTATATTGCATAACTGTTCATTGTCGGGATGACAATATTGCTTGAGGTGGATGAACAAGTCTAGGAGTAAAGTGTCCGAGTTAGCCCTGAGGTTCTTAAGTCTGTTTCATAAGGTGTCAGACTCTAGTGGGTGAACCCCAAATATTGCATTGCTTCCTATAAATAGTTTAGTTTTCATGCCAGAGGATTATTAAACAGTTTTCACAATTTGTATTTGGCATGCATGGTTCTATTAAGAAGAAGAAGTGCGAAAAGGTGATGAAATCATGCCTCCAGTTAGAAACACTCTCACACAGATGTGTTAACTGCAGCTGTGATGTGCAAATGGTTTTTCATTTGTCTGTCCTGAGCCTTAGGCAGCTGCATGGAGGAGAAGGAAAAATAAAATAGATTAAGGGCACCTAATCAAAAGAGCTTTAGATCAAAAAAGGAAACTGTATCCACATTATGAGCAGATTCATCAAGCCAGCTTTAGCCAAATAACGTGTGATGGTCACTGTATATCAAGCACCACGGCCAAAGAACAAAGAACAAGTCTTGTTACTTCTCTATGGCCTTTGGATGTATGCAAGGAGTCACACTTGCAAAACTCCACACTTGTTGTAGTAATGGAAAAGTTTTGACTTGCTGTTTTCTGCTCTTTATGGACTTGCTGTAGCTCTTTATGGTTTTGTTGTAGTTGGTGTTAGAGATTTGTCGTATTTGCTCTGGAAGAAGCCACAACTGTTAAGCAATTTCCCTCAGTACCTGTTTTTCTGACACGATGTCTCTCCAATTCAGAATAATTCAAAATATCAGAGGTGCTGTTATTTTTACATTTCCTTACACATCACTTCTCTTTCTTCCATTAAGCTAGCTAACCTTCTGACAATATCAGGTTATGTACATCCAGTTGTTTAGGCAGTATGTTTGCAAGCTTGAGATTCACCTGATTGGACTAAAAATCCAGGGCTCCATCTGATTGGTCAAACCTGGCGTGCTGACAGACAGCATGGTAGCTCAGGTATTTAAAATGTACATTTATACCTCTGTGCTGGCAATAGCCAGGCTGGAGGGGTGATTTTGGGTGGTTCGTCAGTCTGTCTAGGGCAGTCTTGGAATGAAATCGCTCAAAAAGGCTGTGAGAGATTGTCTTTAATCTTTTTGCTCAAATGTTCACTTTTACTCATGTGTAACTGATTAGATTTTTGAGGTCATGGTCAAAACCACCCCTGCCAAAATTAGATTTGCAAATATTGACTAAAATCATGATAGAGCACTGAGTAGTGTATACAAAGGCATTTAGTGAAACAGTTAAAATCTATGTTGATTTTTGGTGAAAGTGTGTCACTTTCTCTTCTCTCTTGGGTCCTGGGGAGGGCACTGTTTTTCTTAGGTACATGTAGAGGGGGTCCAAGGATAAATGGTCGGGAAACACTCTTCTAGACCTACCATTTTACTTTTACTGTACTGTGCTTTTAACCTCATGGACATATTATTACTGCCAAGATGAACATACAGTTCATTGTTAAGTCTAATAAGTTGAAGAGTCCACTTTTGTGCTGCCATTCTTATATCTTAGCCTCAGTAAAAACTCACAGTGGTCTGAATGGACTGTTAAATGTATTCACCTTTGTAAAGGCTTATTTTTGACCTTTGATTCTGCAGACCATGAGTGATTTTGACTATCTGAAGCTGCTGGGAAAAGGGACTTTCGGTAAAGTGATCCTGGTGAAGGAGAAGGCCACAGGGATGTACTATGCCATGAAAATCCTCCGCAAAGAAGTCATCATTGCTAAAGTAAGTAGTAAACATTAAAATAAAATTTTGACTTTAATTCCTTGTGGAACAGTGATGTGATCTCTCAGTGTGAGGTCTTCCAGTCTTAACATGCCACCAAATGTTTGTCTCGTTTTAGGATGAGGTGGCACACACAGTTACAGAAAGCAGAGTACTACAGAACACGCGGCATCCCTTTCTAACGGTGAGTCAACTTTTGTTGTTTGCTTTCCAGCTTTCATGGACCGTTGTACAATTATAACAAAATCACTTCTTTTGTGCTCTGTCTCAACAGACACTAAAATATGCATTTCAAACACATGATCGGCTATGCTTTGTGATGGAGTATGCAAATGGAGGAGAGGTAAGTTTCCCTGACCTTTGACCCTGTTAAGATGCTTGTGATTGCTTATTGTAGTGGCTATAGTAATTCTTTTTATTTCTATTGAACCTTACTCAAGGAAGCTTGCACAACAATCCCGTTTGAGTTTGCAAGCATAATTGTTCTGGTTAGAGTGGATTTTTGAATTTTGTGAGCTGTAAGCTGTAATCATCATAATTAAAACAAAAAAGTCTTGAAATATCTCACTTTGTATGAGATAAATCTAGAATATATGGAAGTTTCACTTCTTGAATGAAATCACAGCAAAAAATGAACTTTTTCATGATATTCCAATTTCTTGAGATCCACCTGAATATGTGGGCAGCTTTCATTTTACCTGAGCATTCTGATCTAGTGAATGTAAGGGACAAAAGTAAAAAAAAAAAAAAAAAAAGTTAAAGATCTATATTCATATAAAGGAATTTTATGCATTATTGTACTTTAAGAAACATGTCAGTTGTCCTCTATCTTATTCCTGTCTCCCTTTTTTTCTCCTGTTCAGCTCTTCTTTCACTTATCCAGAGACAGAGTGTTCACAGAAGACAGAGCGAGATTCTATGGTGCAGAAATAGTGTCAGCACTGGAGTACCTACACTCACGCAATGTGGTTTACAGAGATTTAAAGGTAATGCGACCGGTCTTTCCTAAATGTAGTATTGCTTTTTCTACATTAGATGATTTGTGATATGCTTTAGATTTATCATCAGCAATCTAAAGGTCACTGATTGCTGATGATAAAGGGCCATTAGATGTTTAAAATGACTCATTTATGCTCTACATTCAGTACAAACACAGAAAAGGACAAAGCCTTCTGCCCATTCATTTCATTTTTATTTCTGGATGTTCTTTGTAAGTTAAAGTATACAGACCAAACATCAAAACACCTCATTATCATGGAGGCAGTGTTGAGTTTATATAGTCAACAGTTCTAGCTAGAGCAGTAAAACACAACAAATAAGGCTATTTTTAAGAAACTACAAACATGTTTATGATGCTAGCTTGCCTGGGAACAGGCACAAGCAACTACAACAGAACAGCTAAACGTAGATCAGGTGGGAGCTGAATGTCAGCTGGACTGCAGCGAGGTAGAAGTCGAGGCAGTGTGAAATAACGCCCTCTAGTGGAGCTCTAGTTTTTGGCATCCATTCCAATGTAACAGGTTTGTGAATATATAGGCAGTAACAGTTATAACATTTAAAATTTATGAATCTTTCTCAAACATAGGAGCATAAATGACCCTTTACAATCAAAGCTTTGCTACTGTTATGACTGTGTAAATAAAACGCTTTATGGTACACATGGGCATTGCCTAACTCAGCGGTTCTCAACTGGTCTAACCCAAGGACCCACCAGTCTCTGTAATGACTATTTGCAACCGAAAATACCAAACATTTTCAATGATACATTTTTATTTCACAAAAAGTGTGATAGGCACCTGGCTTTATACATCCATAAATTAATGCACAATAGGACATCCATAAACGTATGTGCTATTTATAAGGACTGTCCTTACTACAATATTATTGGTTTGAAATATCCAAAGTGATGATAAATATGAAGATATGAGATGTATTTGAACTAGGAGCTAGTAAGCTGGGAAGCAAATGCAGCTATTTCAAAAATTAGCAAACAGAAAAATGTTTAACATAGATTAGCCATTTTATAAAATATGTCATAACTGCTATTTCTTGGGTGTAAACCTCAAAATTGATCACGAACATTGCAGTTCATAATTTTACACTCTAAAATTTGCTGACTCTTAAAACCTGTGAAAATAGTGCTAAGGAGAACCAGCGAGTCGTCTTGATTTACAGATAAACAGCTGAGATTCTTTCATGTCTTTAAGGATGTCTGATGCCTAGCTTTCCTCAGGAATGTTGTCTTTTGGATCTTGGACAGATCAAAAATACATGACTGAAAAAAGAGACGTGACAAAACTCAGGTTATTACATCCTATTTCCCCACGATAAGTTAACTTTACACGTTTTGCAGAGGAACTGCCTCGTTACTATAGGAAAAGCAGCTCAATTGTTGCAAGAGAAGGAGATGAATGGGTTGAAATATCGAGAAAACATTTGAATATACCCATTATCATGGTAATACAGGGTGAAATAAAATGCCCACTAAAAACAGCTCTGTGACCTACTTTGTGGTCCCGACCCACCAGTTGAGAACCACTGGTCTAAGTTATTTTGACTCCTGTCATTTTCTGCATTAACTATTGACTAGTTTATTTTTAACTTGAATCTCTCTCTGCACAGCTGGAGAACCTTATGTTAGACAAAGACGGACATATAAAGATAACAGACTTCGGGCTGTGTAAAGAGGGCATCACAGACGGTGCCACCATGAAAACCTTTTGTGGGACCCCAGAGTACCTGGCACCAGAGGTAACTCCACAGTGGCATCTCATCTGACCATAATAATATAAATATGCATCGGCCAAAGTCCTGATAGGTTTTGATACTGTGTACATCATTTGAGAAAGATGTAAAAACAACTGTTGAGACTCTTTCTTCTCTAAACTTCTTATCAGAAGCTGGATTTCAGTTTAAGTAGCAGACTAAAACTGCAGCAGCATACCTTTTTACAGTTGTGTAATTTCTATTCTCTCTTCACGCTATCAGGTGTTAGAAGACAATGACTACGGACGGGCGGTGGACTGGTGGGGACTGGGTGTGGTCATGTATGAGATGATGTGTGGTAGGTTGCCTTTCTACAATCAAGACCACGAGCGTCTCTTTGAGTTAATCCTCATGGAGGAGATTCGCTTCCCCAAGAACCTGGCGCCTGAGGCCAAGGCTCTACTGGCTGGTCTGCTCAAAAAGGATCCAAAACAAAGGTCAGTAGTTTGACAGCCAATACAATATAAAGAGTAATTTGTTGTTACATCTGAGAATAATGTGGATAAATACTTGCACAAGGAAAAAGGAAAAGTAGTAGACCACTAAAAACCAGCGTTTCTAAAAAGCTTTATGCGAGTTTTTGCTGTGAAAACAGTCAAATATCTGCTTAGAGATGCCATTTCTGGACAAAACATCAGTTTGTGACTTCGCAGCTGTCTGCTCTCCTGAGAACATCACATCTTTATCTGTAAATGAAGCAAACACATTTTTAAGCCCATGTTCCTTCTCGATTAGATTTGGTACAGATTAATGGTCATAAACAGGGACATAATTGATTGTTGTTTTGGTCAAGCTGTGCTGTTTCTGAGAACAGTCAAACAGCTGCTAATATTAGCACATTGAGCACCGCCTGCAGGGTTATTACACAAGCACCTGGAAGCAGTAAGAAAATAAAGAATACATTTGACTGGAAATGGCAAATCTAGGTTGGTAGTGAAAAAACAACAACAGAGTACACTTCTTTAATGGCTTTGTTTTCTCAGTAATCTGCCAGTGTTCTGCCCAGAGTAAAGGTTACTGTTTAGTGGGTGTTGATTTATCGTGTTTTTGTTTTGTTTACAGGCTCGGTGGTGGACCAGATGATGCCAAAGATGTGATGAGCCACAAGTTCTTCACCTCCATTAACTGGCAAGATGTACTTGAAAAGAAGGTGAGGTGCTGGGGAAAAGAGGACTGCAATTTCAGTGACCAACTTAATTTTTTTTTTCATGGTCTTACGTGCCAATACAGACTTTTCTCTCTTCAAAAAAACTTACTGGGAACAAAAAATTATTTACGTGTCTTATCTTACATTAACCTTTATTTTCACAATAGAGCATTTACTGTTTCTTAACTTTTTATTAAAAAAAAACTTCAAAATAGCATGAGGGGACATGATCATCTCTTTAATTCAAAATAATCTCCTCCTACTTATTTAATCTAAAACGCTTTAGTCCCCTAACCTGACATTCCAGATAGACGGTTTCATATATCTGTTGTATGGATATATTTCACATTCATCTGAGAAACCTCCCATACAAAGCATTTGGGAGGGGCAGGACTTCTCAAAAATGTCTTAAAAGGTGATTGGATGAACTTTCCGTCTGTCACATTCCTGAGGTGCCAATCAGGGTGTAAAGACAGAATGATGTAAAACATGTGTGTTGCTCTAGTGCTAATCTGAGCTGTACACAAATTAGGGATGCACGATATCATTGGTCTGGTATCGTATCGACAGATTTGAATATTTCTGCCAATATTTATGTCTGATATTTTGCCAGTGTATTTCAGCATATATGGAAAGTAAATTTTGTCCACGTTTACTAATAAATTAGTGGAGTTTTAGGCTGAACCAACAGATCTATGTCAGTTGAGGTCTTTTTCTTTATTTTCCTCATTCTTTAAACTTTAAAGTGTTTTTAAGGACCAAAGTCTGTTTCCTTTGTCATCCTCTAACCTTAAAGTGTGTCCAACAGAACTGAAATTTCCTATCCAAAAAGGATATTTAAGTATCTATATTGATATCATTATTGGCTAAAACGAATCTGTAAATATTGTCATAATGGATATCGGCAAAAATCTACTATTGTGCATCCCTAGATTGAATGGTGAAGCTCATAGGTAGCTTAAATTCATACCGAAGCCTATCGAGGGACATGCAAATACATCTTCTCTGCAAAGTGAATCTTTTGATGTAGCTGTTTGCTCTTGTTTTAACAAAGAAATGCAGTCGAGGTCTGTTTAAACTGTTGCTTTTCTAAAGCTACATCCAAGCTTATCACTACTGTGGCAGTAGGGGCCTACAGTACAACTCAACCTTCTTTTTCCGTCATAAAAAGCTTTCAGCATGACTCTTTCCTCTTGTTTAAAAAAAAGTAATATGTCCCGTTGCTATTTAACTGCCCCTGTGCCTATCTGAGCTAATTACTCCAGTGGCATTTTGCATGCCGACTCACACTACACCGTGTTCCACATTATTATGCAAACAACGTTTTTCTCTGATTTTCTAAATATCAATGCAAATGACAGTCATAATATTTTCCAAGTCATCAACAGAGTATAATTCAAATGTTTTTGAACAAACTTCATAATGATAACTATTATTTTTTTAAAAATAAAAACCTCAAAATGCACTTTTCCACATGTTCTACATTATTAAGCAGGCCACAGGTTTCAGCAATATGGGAAAGAAAAAGGATCTCTGCTGCTGAAAAGTGTCAAATAGTGTAATGCCTTGGACAAGGAATCTAAACATTCGATATTTCAGGAAAAATTAAGCATGATCATCGTACTGTGAAGAAATTTGTGGCTGATTCAGAGCACAGACGGGTTTGTGCAGATAAAGACAGGAAGGTTTCTGACAGACAAATACATCAGATTAAGAGAGCAGCTGCTAAAATGCCATTACAAAGCAGCAAACAAGTACTTGAAGCTGCTGGTGCCTCTGGAGTCCCACCAACCTCAAGGTGTAGGATCCTCCAGAGGCTTGCAGTCGTGCATAAACCTACTATTCAGCCACTCCTAACCAATGCTCACAAGCAGAAATGGTTGCAGTGGGCCCAGAAATACATGAAGACTCATTTTCTAACAGTATTGTTGACTGATGAGTGCCGTGCAACCCTGGATGGTCCAGATGGAGGAGTAGACGATGGTTGGTGGATGGCCACCATGTCCCAATGAGGCTGGGACGTCAACAAGGAGGGGGCAGAGTCATGTTTTGGCTGGAATCCTGAGGAGAGAGCTGATAGGCCCCTTTAGGGTCCCTGAAGGTGTGAAAATGACCTCGGCAAAGTATATAGAGTTTCTGACTGACCACTTTCTTCCATGGTACAAAAAGAGAATCGTGCCTTCTGTAGCAAAATTTTCTTCATGCATGACAATGCTCCATCTCATGCTGCAAAGAATCCCTCTGTGTCATTGGCTGCTATGGACATAAAAGGAGAGAAACTCATGGTGTGGCCCCCATCTTCCCCTGACCTCAACCCTACTGAGAACCTTTGGAGCATCCTCAAGCTAAAGATCTATGAGGGTGGGAGGCAGTTCACATCAAAACAGCAGCTCTGGGAGGATATTCTGACATCCTGCAAAGAAAATTCTAGCAGAAACTCTCCAAAAACTCACAAGTTCAATGGATGCAAGAATAGTGAAGGTGATATCAAAGAAGGGCTCCTATGTTAACATGGAACTTGTCCTGTTAAGATGTTTTTGATTGAAATAGCTTTGATTTCAGTAAATATGACCCCCTGATGCTGCAATTTCTACAAATGACCATTTTTAGTTCTTTACAACCTATAAAATGTTTTAAAAAGCTGTTGTGCTTAATAATGTGAAACAGTGCATTTTGAGGTTTTTATTTTTTTTAAAATAATTTTTGTCATTATGAAGTTTGTTCAAAAACATTTGAATTATGCTCTAATGGCTGATGACTTGAAAAATATTCTGACTGTCATTTGCATTAATATTTAGGAAAATCAGAGAAAAATATCATTTGCATAATAATGTGGAACGCAGTGTACAACCCCTGCTTAGCGATCACAAACTCGTGCCATGGCAGGTTGGCAGATTGGTAAAAACATCCTTTCCTTCATGAAAAGGTTTCTGTGCTCTTCGTTGCCCTTTATTCAACAAAGTAATGTGGTCTGGTTCTGACAGAACTTCCACTATACTGTAGCTACATTCAAGCTAATCTCTTCACTGGCGGCAGCCTTTGCTGTCGGCTCACAGTCTAAACTTCACCCATAGCAACCACCTTGTTCTCCTGAAATGACACTAATTACTCCAAACTGGTATAATCCTGTAGTCAATCTATTGGTGCAGTCTTTAATAAGATATTTTACATTTAAACTGACTGTTACATTTTTCTTCTTCAGCTTATTCCACCCTTCAAGCCCCAGGTAACATCAGAGACAGACACGCGTTACTTCGATGACGAGTTCACAGCACAAAGTATAACAATAACTCCCCCTGACAAATGTAAGTGCTTTTTCATCTATCAGATTAAGTTCAAGTTTTTATTTTGACATGCTTGAATGTAACTTATGAATGTATTTTTTCTCCCTCTGTGCGTATTACAGATGACAGTTTAGACGCAGAGGATTCAGATCAGCGTACGCATTTTCCTCAGTTCTCCTACTCTGCAAGCATTCGGGAATGATCAGTCAAACTCTTGAACAAGCAGGCAGGCTTACACACTATCACAATCCCACACAAACACACAATTGCACTGCTCTGGATTTTCGAACAACACCAACAAAAACTGGCACAAGACACATTTTCATTCAATCTTTAACGCACATAAACTCACAGACACACGTACATTTTCTGGCTAATCAGTCGCACGGGGATCATAATGTGTGAATTTAACACACGGGCTGAGAATGACTGACCTCAGCGGGTTTGTGTGGATAGACTGGCAGCTTTGTCTGTGTACATCCTCTCAGGGTTTGCTTTAGGCTTCCCTGCGGGACCTCTGCTGCACTACACTGGGTACCACATCAAAGCCTTGATACTTTGAAAACCAGGTTATGCCAGCAAGTACCATCTCTACCAGCTTCACACACTCACACGTAGTCACCAGTTCATGCATAGACTGCAGATACACACACAATGTACTTGATAGAATTTTAAATAGTGTAATCAAAATTAGGAAAATGAAAACATTTTGGGAAAAAGAAAATTTTCTTTCATCAATGTTAAGGTTTTAAATGTAAAGCCATATTTCTGCATTTTCTGATTATTTTCTTCCTTTTTTTAACAAGTGCTCTTTCTGGAACTTGCTGTTACAAATCAAATGTGGGACTGTTCCTAAAGTTGGGTGAAAGGGGGGGAGAGGGGGAGGGGAGGGGGTTGCCATTTCTGTGTTTGCACTGCACGTTTGTTAGAAATTGGGCGATCGGATGTGTGAATGTGTGCGTGTGGGCATATGAATTCAGGAGAATGTATGAACAACCGTTTTGATTCCCGACCATCCATTTGTCTGTTTATATGCATGTCTTTAATCGCTGAACAGTTGCTGGAAAATCAACATGAGGCCTCCATAGATATCTATGTGTAGATGCTGCAGCAGTCGCTACTGTTCAGAAGGGATGGGTCTACTTGGGCATCGTCTTTAAGATGAATAGCCACGGCAAAAAATGAGGAGGTCTGTCCACAATTAAAATATTCTAGGGCTTTCAAGATTTATCACAATTAATAAAGGTCCATAATTGATGTGCTATATTTTTAAAATCTTAATTAATCACATTATTTTTTCTCCCTCTCAACACACTTTGGTTAAGCCATGTTGGTGTCCCCCTGCAACCACAGTGATGTAAAATGAGTCCACCACTGCTCTTTGATGTCTGGTTTTACTTTAAAAAACTTAGTTCAGTGGACAAGTCAAAAGTCATCTACAGCTGTTGCTATCAAACATTTACCTTTTTACTGTTCACTTATTTAGTTTACAATCCAAGTTCCTTTTTTTCATGGTTTAGTTTATGTTAAAACTAGGGCAGTCAAGATTTATCGAAATTAATAAGTGCACTAAGGATGTTTCAAGGTGTTTATTTCCCTATTCAGCTGAACGTCCATTTAAATGGTAACCGACTACTCTAAAGATGAGAAAATCATTAGTAAAGAGTCAAATTCATCTCAGGGTCATTGTGTGCAGGTATGATGTGAGCCTGATAAACATTAACATGGCTAACATTAGCAGCTAGCTCTGCCAGCCTTTGTTCCTCTTTGCAGATTAATACTTAATACTGATTAATACATACTTTGATATGTAGCCTCTTCACTTTGGTTAAGTGGTTGCACGTAAGCTTAACCTTCTACAGCCTACATACCACTTTATTTCCATTTTCTACTTAAAAAACTGTCATACTGTGCTGTTCCTACTACACGCCACCTGCAAAGCTCCTCGTATTTACATCCAAAGCTCTGAAAGGAAAGCAGCGGCCATTTACTGAAGCTACAGCAGCTTCTAGTGGTGGGAGGCTCTGACTCTATCCACTGTTCTCTTCTCCAAATAAAGGCATACAAAGCCCAAAAAATACATCTATAAACAAAAGAAATTTGATTTTTTGCACTCGACTACAGAGATTCTGAGATTAATCACGATAAGAAATTTGAATCTGTCCTGGTCAAACCTAGTTGAGACCTTTGAGCTACCTACAAGAGCAGGTCTGTATCCAAACAGGAAATCACTTACATAAAAACAATTTTGAATGCAAAATAGTAGAATTTTAAAATGTACTTATAAAGGATGTGATTAATAGTGTCTAAAAAAGTTAATCTTTTGACAACCCTATAATATTCATTATCTTCTGAATTGTGAATCAATTTTAAGCTGTTTGTTTTGCCTCAAACGTCAGAAATGTTACCGTTTAAAATGAGTGTAAGCCACACTTTTAATACCTATTTTTCCATCTAAAATGTTGGTTATATACCAGGGGGGTTTTTATAGAGGGTATGCACTGATGTCCTTTTATGTGAACAACTCAGCTGCTCAGCTGGGCTGAGTGGCAAAACATCCTGAAACACGGTCTGCTTAATGGGGAACAGATGAAAACAGGAGGAGCATAGACTAATATCTGCTTAAACCAGGGATATTTGAACGTGACAGAAATCCATGCTGTTTCCTAAAGACACAGTGGACCTTTGACACTTATATGTTATATTGACTTTTCTGATATTATATGGACCTGATTCTAAATGCAAAGCAGAGCCTGAGGCACACATCAGCCCGGGATCATCCATGTCAGATGTGAAACTGAATTATTGAAGTTTTACTACAGAACTTTACATCAGTTGTTCCTCCTGAATTCCAGTGATAAATTTACCTCCTTTTACTTTAATTTATCTGTAAAAAGGTTGCACTGTGGTTGTTAAATCAGTTTGCAAAAATTTGGGGTGTATTTCAAAATGAGAGATCAACATATCTTGGCTGTCTCAGTCTAGTGTGATTGTAACACTAGGTGAAACTTTGGTGTATTTCAAATTCACTCAGGATAACTCTCCACTTTTATATTATGTTGCAGCCTCAGATACATTCACTTCATGAAGCATTCATGGAAATAACTTCAGTATTTAACCAAACACAGATCACCTGTTGGCTTTTGGTCTTTTCCAGACATGGTAATCAGACATTGTAGGACTGTTTGTAAAGCTGCGATGCTTTGTCATCATAGATGTTTTTTTTTTTTTTTTTAACCATACGGTTGCTGAAATTTTAGGTCTTAATTTTCCTTAAAGTAACAGGAAGGGGAATGGAGTGGAGTTTAGCTTATTCTCATCCCTTACTGAATGCTTCTTGTAGCTACTGTAGCAGCCCAGCTTCATTTTGTGGCTTTATTACTGTAACGTTACGGCACCAGAGTAAGAGTCCTGAGGTATGCAGAATCATTACCAAAGCATTTTGATACCATTTAATCAAGTATTCTGTATTATTAATACATGTCTGACTTTTTTAACTGATAAAAACAGCTTGAAAATTAAATCACATTTCAGCGAACAGTTTGGATCCGCCTCCTTTTGTCACAGACTTTTATTTAAAGCCGTGGCTATCTCCTCCAAGATGACTCCCAAGTAGATGCACATCGAAGCCTGAAAGCAGCATCTCTGTGTGGATATCTATGCTGAGGATCCTATGTGGCACAACAAATGACTTTTTTAAAGGGAACACGCATGTAATTTATGATTTCTGTGACCAGCTTGACGTTAAATTGACTGTCAGGAATAGAAGCTGGGATCTGATGCATGGCTAACCTTTGCTTCAAAAGCTGCATACACTTAACTCATAGTAGCAGCAGTCTGAATTTTTATGTGGCTGCGTCCACACGGACTTGCTGCCCAAGTATCTGCTGGCTGGAGGTGTATGAGTACGTTTTCTGTGTTAGAGGCTAGTGCTTTACCACAGCTGTTTCCAGAGCCACCTAAAGAGACCAATGTAGATTTACACAGCCATTAGCTGTCCTCCTTTCACTTTCTCACATCCTAGCTGATGACGTAGGCACCAATCTTTGTTCATTTCCTATTTGTAATAACAGTGTAAGTTTGAGAAGTATTTTTAAAACATGTTCCCATATTTAACTAATGAGAATTGATTCGTTGTGAAGTCTTTATAATGAGGCCAAAAATTTGACTGACTCGGTGGACGTTTAAAACTTAAAATGATTCCACATTTTTGTTTAGTACCTTTTGGTTTGTGTTTTTATTATAATGCTCTGTCAAGGCACTTAAATCAACGCTGTTGTTCGGTATGTGAGAGCAACTGTCTGCAGGTTTACAATCCAACCAAATGCTGCACACCCAACCTTCAACTTCCAGACCAACTTCTCAAACATCCAATGAAGTTTTCGGTATAGTGGGAAATCTGCATTCTTTAAGTTAAGAGGGCACATTACTAAACCGCAATTTCCACAAAGTCTGTCTGCACAGAGGTCTGTCAGCTCCCTGCAGTCCATTTCCTGCATGCTGGTTGCACCATTCTGGTGGAGATCTTCACTGAATCTATTTGTGTGGGTGGGTGTAAAACCAGAATCGTTAATGTCACTGGTAAAATTTACACCACAGAAGGAGTTTTAGCAGCACTATCATCACTGGTTTAGATACGTGTATTGTGTCGCAGTGCACACTGGAGGCTCAAACTATGAGTCACAGTCATGGATAAGTAAAAGTAATCTGACAGAGTGATACCTAATAAACAGCAGCTCAGTCTGACTTCATGTTTCACTCCAACACAAAAGAGCAACGGTGCAACGAGCCAAGCATCACTTGTTTGTGTCAGTGTAATTATCGTAAAGTACAGCAGTGAGGTATGTTCAGAATGTATGCTCTTTCTAAGTTTAATGTGTGTAATAATAGCAACATACAGTGAGTGCTCTCTTTGAAGAGCGCCCCTGTCGGGGCTGTCTGTGGCTTTAACATGAGCTATGTGCTGCAACCGATCAACTCAGTTTGTCTTGAGTGCAACACTGCATAATCATGGCTTAAAACAACAGTTCAAAACTGCGTTTTAACTCATGACTCGCATGTCTCAAGTCCATGATTAGTCAAAGAAGCAGGCTGTAGTGTTAATCGAGGTTGGAGAGGCAGCTCTTAACACAGTAGCTCTGTATACTCACTGGCACCTCTGCAACAGCTAAATTAAAGCAATGATAAATGTGCTATTTCTGACAAGATCTTCACAATTGATTTTTTTTTTCTTTTTTAAAGCACTTTTGTTTTGAACACCCATGCTGGAAATGTGGTGTTGTCAGTAGCAGCATAGCACACCTCAGCAGGGGGAAATGAAACTTAAAAGAACAGTAGCCATTGCACAGACGTGAACACAGATTTCAGACAATAAATTCTGTGATCTTGTGCTCAAACACGAGTTGATGCTTGTTTTGGGGGAGAAGGAGAGTTTTAACACCTGAATATGTATTTAAGTTTGTTGGCTCTTTGAATTTTGTAACATCGCAATGCTTTAACACTGGGGCAAAAAACTGTGGTATAAATTTTCAGCCATATCGCCCAGCCCTGCTCCCAGGTTATGTCAAAGTAAACCGACCAGGTTGACACAAATAAAGACACACACAAACACACAAAAACAGGAAGTCAGACATGGGTATGCACAGAGCAACTGATGATTTCAAAATAAAATGCCATGTACAGCCTGCTGATCATTTATCCCATCACTAAATCAACATTTTATTAAAACAGGAAGCAATGAGAAGCAAATCAACCTCAGAGGAGTAAATTCCCATGCTGTTTTTATGTTCTCTTTATTTCCTGCTGCTCTTGGTTTTGCTGACTTTGCTTCAAAAACTGACCCAGTGAGCGACGTGTACTGTCAGTCGGAGCTACCCATGATGCTAAGAGAACTCTGCAGACACAGACCCTGTGGAAACTGCGGGCTAGAGTCCTGGACAGCGTATTTCAAAGTGCCCATGTTGGTGCAAGAATTTAATATTCCACATTGCTGGAAGAGACTTTGGTTACTCTTTGAGCTCCACTAAAGGAACATCATCTTTTGTTTGTCATTTGTATTTTTTTTTCTTAATTGTCCATCTATTTCTCAAATTTTTGAAAGACACATTGTTATGTTTAAGTATACATTATATAAAATATCTATATTAAAAGTTTTTAAACTGTCTTCTTTTTGATTAAGTTCTTCATTTCAGATGGTTTATGTTTGTGATTGTGTTTCCTGTTGATGATGCTTGAGATTTTGAACTTAAAAGTGTGATTAAGAACTGCTTTATATTGCCTGCACTGGACCATAATAATAATTTTTTTTTGCCTGAGCTGCGTTCACTATTTATAATTCGCATAACAGAGCATGTATAAAGAAGATAATGGCAGGAGATAGCTATCAGTTAAATTCCTTAAAAGTCCTTTAAGCCTGAGAGGTTAGTGTCTGACTTGTCCCATTTTACTGTTTGAAAGAACTTCTTTATTACAGAGATCCCCCCTAAAAGTTCACACGTCATTTTTGATTCCCACTGCAGGGCTGAAAATAGGTAGACGTGGTTTATTTGTTGCTGACTTTTTCTGCAGAGCCATGAATCTACCAGTGTTTAAACATGTTACCAAGCATCTCTCATCATTCCCCAGGACACCTGTCATTCCACATATCACTTTTGTTTTATTTAAGTTTGTGTGACTGACCACGGCTGAAGGGTGACAGTGGTTTGTATGGGTGAAAGTGGTGATAACGACACAGAAAGACAGCAGGTTTTTGACTCTCATGGGGCAGCAGATGGCCCCAGCTCCTCAGATGATCATGTGATCAAACGGCATTGATCTAGAGTTCACAACTCCAGCAACTTTTCACACTGGCTCAGGCACAGCCATCATGCTCTAGCCCAACGTCCTCCTATGGAAACGGCAGGAGCGGACTTTACTGCACTGATGGACACCACTGTGGATTTGCCTTCATTGCTACCATGGCCAAAAGGGGGTGCTGCTGAACTTTTTAAATATTGGTTGTGAAGCCATACTGGAAACCTCACTGCTGGCCACGCTTTAAGCAATGCTTCACAGCTGAACATGCAACTTATTACCCCTTACCTCTCATGTAGGCATACACAGGCACAACAAGTGCCTCCACACTATTGTGTAAATACCAAAAAAATGAAGAAAAAAAAAAAAAGCTTGATGATGAATGCAGCATAAGTAGAAGGGGAGGTGTGCAGCTTTGTAGTCTTTGATTTGCAGCTTTTACTATGGTTACCTTGCTTCTCTGTATATTTGAATGTGATCAACAGTCACGAATGTCGCACCTGAGGCTGGTGTAACAAGATTTGTTTTGCTTGTTGCTGTTAGTCAAGGCTCAGAGGGCCATGAAAAAGCAATCTTTAAGGGGAGGACTTTGTTCTGGTAGAAAGTTTCAGACCCTTTTGCAATGTAACGGGTGAAACCTGCTACAAAATGGTAGCTTATAACATTTGCAACTATAATGTGCCAGTAAACATTTTTAATGAAAGAGCTGTTTGTGAGTGTCTTTACTTTTGCACTTCACACATTCACAGTCATGGCTGTCCACTGCAGCAGCTCTGAAAGCTTTTAATGGATGTAGAGACGCTTCGATTACCAGAGATGGAAAGAGTGCATGGCTATTGTACTCAAGTAGATGTACAGTTACTCTGGTTAAAATGTACTCAAGTAAAAGTGAAAGTACTGGTTGAAAAATCAACTCAAGTAAAACGTATTCAGTTTAAAGTTTACTTAAAACACTGAGTAGCTACTGAGGAGTTTACAGTACAATATAATATTTCCTTATTGGTAAGAATGAGAATACATCTCCAACCAAGTTCGTTCAGGTAAAGTAACACCTCTATAATAAAGTAAAACGCACAAAAAATGACTTAATTAAAGAGACAAAATAATGCAATCACTGTGATTAATGGGCTGATTGTGGTTTTCATTCACAGATGTTTTAATGTTTATTTTCTCAACAAATTATAAGATGTTCATCAGTCAAAGATTTTCAGTTTAAATAATTATTTTATCAATATATTTTATTATCAAGTTTGTTTTTTGGGATGTTCAGATGGCCTAGGGGTTAGGTTGCACCCCCATGTACGTGGGGGGCCTGGGTTCAAGTCCAGCTGTGGCCCCTGTCCCACATGTCTTTCCACCCCTCGCTCATCCTTGTTTCTGATTCTATCCCCTGTCCTCCTCGATCAATAAAGACACAAAAACCCAAAATATAGCTTATAAAAGAAAGTCTTGATGCATTTATTGAATTTTGGAGTAGTGTACATGATAAAGAGAGTGGGGCGTATCCAGATGTATCAAGAGCAAGAAGTCTTAATACATTTTAATGGTCAAGTTCATTCATATGTGGTCACAATGGAGTAAAAGCATGTTTCGGCATTTCTAAATCACAACCAAAATAATTGATCTATTTAGAGTTTTATTAAAAATTAAATCAAAATATTATATATAGAGATATATAATCTAGATATGATACATATATACTGTATATATATTCCATTCCGCACCATGTGCAGAAAAGCAGAGAAGCAAGTCAGCATTTGAACACAAACTTTTCAAAGTGGAAGTTAATAACATAACTGAAAACTTAAAATCTTGTATTAAAGCGTGGCAAAGATGGTGTCAATTTTTTTTGATCCAGGATTTAAGAGAGATTGTAGAGGCACTCTAAGGTTTTAATTACTGACTGATTTGTTTGAGTCCAGGCAGTTAAACCGCAGCAGCCCAACTATAACCCATATAGGGCCTATTTGGACATGCAGGTTTGGAGTGTAAAACAATCCATCACCACAGTTTTAAGCACTCTGGCTCAAAATAAAGTTACGTTTAACAAAGAGGAATGTGCATCACAGTACTTCAGTACTAGTTTCAGGACTCTGTCGGCTACAGTCATCTTTCTAGGATGTTGTCTGCGGCTGAACAAGGCCACTGGTGGTCAAGAAGACCTCTGTTCCCACGCTGCATTGTTTACAGTCCAACAAACAACTGAAAATACATGAAAGAAGCTAGACTCTATTTTACTCTCACTTTGTCTTGTACCCTCAGTGTTCAAAAGCTTGACATGCAGAGGGAGAGTGTGTGGTTAAAACCCTCAAACAGCAGGCTGCACTGGTGCCACCCCACTGACAAGTTACTAAGGAGGATACTCTCAAATTTGTCCACTTAGGGAACCAAAGAGGGCATTTTGTCAGGTTTTGTCCACTAAGAGGGCACCAATGAGACAGTTTGTCAAATTTTGTTCACTTGAAGGGCATCCTGTATGGCACTTTGCCAAATATTATCTAAGAGGTCACCAGGAGGACACTGTCAAATTTGTCCACTTACTGAATATGTATTATTTATTATGACGTGTGCTGCTGACCTCTTGGCCAGGTCACCCTTGTGAAAGAGATTTCGGTCTCAATTGGTTTTTATCTGGTTAAATAAAGGTTAAATAAAATAAATAAACTGATGACCCTCTGCTGAGTTATTAAAGCAGGAAGTCCGGATCTGTGAATATCTTTCTACCTTTACCCAAGTAACTAAGAGTCAGTACCTTTAATGTCAGCTGGAAAAACACCTCAGACTGTGGAAGGAGCATGTGGTCGCTGCTTTATCTTCTGAAGGAAATTTTCAAATAAAAAAGTGACATCACTTATTAAAACCGGCATTTAAAGGGTTAAAGTCCTGAAAATAATCGAATATTTTGTAGTTTTGGACCAAGACTGAAGTTGATTGAAAGATCAAAGCCAATTAAAGTGGAAAATAATCATATGTGTAATTTTTGTATATGCATTTTTGTAAGTGGACATTTTTGTCAACAAATGGTTGACTGGGCACACTGTAAACCCCAATAAGTTAGCAGAACTCAAAAAAATTGAGGCAATCAATTGCCTCAAAATTTTTAAGTTCATGAACTTAAAAGTCAAAAGTTTTCCAAAACTTAAAAGTTTGGATTACCTGCTACTTGTGCCATTTGATTACAATTAAGTTAAAAATGTTCATTAAGTCAACTCAAAGATTTTTAATTTACACGACTTTAAGTTTTCAGCTATATCAACTCATCATGTTCAGTTAATATGACTTTAAGTTTTCAGCTATATATACTCATCATGTTCAGTTAATATGACTTTAAGTTTTTAGTTTTCAATACATCGGAGTAATTAACCAGAACTTTGAAAAGTAAGTTAACAGAACTTGATAAAATAAGTGCACAATACACATTATTTTATGTTGACAAAACTCAACATTTATTAGTTTCTGTTGTGACTCAAACCTTAAACATTTTGAGGCAACTGATTGCCTCAAATATATTGAGTACAACTGACTTAAAATGACCAAAAGTCATATTTTCTATTGAACAGCATTTTCTTGCCCTCTCTTACAGCACTAATCAAATACCAAGCCAATTTTGACTTTCTGGGCAATACCTGAGTCGGGCAACAGAGCACCAACTTGAATGAAATTACAATATTTCCATAAACGTTTTAAGAACATTTCAAATTTAAAACTGTAAATGTATTACAATAACCACAACAAAGGCACATTGTGTAGATTGGGCCTACTGGCTGAAACACCTAGAGTTATTTTGACAAAAGGAAAGAACTTTGAACTTGAGTGGGAATGCCTTCAGTAATACCGCACCCCACATCCTTCTTTCTCATGAACTACACATGTATTATCAAGTCATTCTTGAGAGTCTGCAACCTTGGCGACAGTTTACCACCTTCTAGACCAAGTAAAATCTTCTGAGCAAATTCAAAAGTGTTGGTCAGTGCTTTGGGATAGTGTAGTGCATAGATCAGTCCAAACACTACCAGGAAGGCATCACCAAATTTGGGGCAGCTGACCACGATGTCACTTTCAATGACCAAACAGATTTTCTCAGGCTGGTAGTGAACTGGACTTTTGTCATGGTCACCGGTGATGGTAACGAGGGGGACTGCAGCATCTCCAATCTCCGGCTCATCCTGAATGAAAGAAAGAGATACCAACCTTTAGCTAATCCATGGTTTCAACAGTTATAAGAGTAAAACTTCATTATTTTTTTAAATAAAGAGTTTTTCTTATTGTTGACAAGTCATCTCTCCTCATCACTTAAAGTTCCCATATTTTGCTCCTTTTCTGCAGTTTAACATGGATCCTTGATGTCTTCATGAAACGTTAGTAACATGCTTTGGTCCAAAAAGCCTATGAATAAAGCACAGCTGCATTCTTTCCACGCTCCCATAACCCCTCTGTTCAGAATGGCTGGTTTTAAGGGCGGTTGCCTTCATATGCTAATGAGCCAGAGCAGAGTCGTGTACATATGGGGAATTCACGACAGAGCAGCGTAACTCGAGTGAAAAGGGCACTCCAAGCGCTGCTTACAGCCTGAACACACACGAACTGCAAATTCATGCCATTTACCAGATAACAGTGATCTGGTTTCCCCCAAACATCACAGGCTAACGCACAACATGCTAACCGCACTGGGACAGCCCCAACTTAGCCTACCTTCCAGGCTAACATTAACACAAACAAAGGGGTAATGGGGTGGGTAAAGGACTGATTATATTCAGCCAACTGTGAAACTTCTCTTCCTGAACAGACACAAACAAATTTGCTGTTTACCAGATAACAGCGATCTGGTTTCCCCTAAACATCACAGGCTAAAGCACAACATGCTAACCTTGGCCTAGTCACTGCGGTGGGACTGATTATATTCAGCCAACTGTTAAACTCACCAAATACCACGAGTTTACATTTATGCAGCCTGCTCAATACAGCTTTTGTTGTCTACTATCACATTTTGTGGGCTGGGAGGAAGGCAAAATACCCAAAAATGTGTTCAAAAGCCCTAAAAAAGTGTTTTTTGCATATGTTCCCTTTAAATACTGCTAGTGCAGCACAAAGCTAAGTATATGGAGTTATGTTTGTAAGTTGTTTATATTTTCTTTTGAATTATGTTTTTGAGTTGAGAACTGAAGTTTTGTTGATATCAAATATCTTTTACTAGGGGGACCTGGGTCTTACTGTAAGGGGTGAAAAACAGAAGACTTGTGTTCTGCACACAGGAATCAGCTGAATTACAAGATAATCTGTGTGGCAGGAGACTGATACTATGCCCAAGAACATATACAGAGAAATGTTTTACTTAACTTCTTATTGCTTTGAACAAAACACCAATCCAGATCATTTGCAGAGAGGTGAAAGAAATCAGACCAAACCTCTCCAAATCACACAAACTGTAGAGACTGAACAAGGGTAAGTCCTATCATAGGTAAGCATTTTGAAGAGCTGTTCACCTAATACACAATGGTACTGTTAATTATTTAAGGAGACTCACCATGCAGGTTCTGAAAAATCCAGAGACATCCTCGTGCAGATACACAGGAAGGCCATGGAGAACAGTGGTATGCCTGGTGTGGATGTCATGGAATTCCTATTATGATTAAAGATAGAGGTGTATCAACGGTTAGGTTTACTGAAAAAAAAAAAAACACTGACTATAAAACCTGTGCAATGGTACAGCGGTTCAACATATGACATGTATAATGATGTGTTCACCTGTTTATCATGAATTTTTAAAATTTCAGCCAAAGCATCTACTGTCTTCCCAGTTTTGGATGCCTTCTGTCTAAATAAGGTCATCAGTCGAGGAAGGTGGCGGTCAAGCTCAGCATAGAACGTGTTGGGCTGGCTCTGGTTTGTAATCCGTTGAAACTCTGCATATACCTTTATTTAAAAACAGCCGAAGGACAACAAAGAAACATCAATTAGTCAGTTCAAATTGGAGAATCTCTTACATTCCTATAAACCAGCAAATAGCAAAGCTACTGAAGCAAATGGTGACCAGAATTCAAACCTAAATAAAATACATAATAAAATCATAAATTGCTTCCGTATTGCTCATGCAAAGTACTCAATGGGTCATGAAGCCCTTACATGCAGTGTTGTATTAAAAACATCACTGATGCTATGTTTTCAGCCTTAAATCTATGCAGTGGTTTAGCACATGTCAACATAGCTATATTAAACAATAAGGCTGAAAATATGGTGTCAGTGACATTTCTCAAAACATCATGACATATCAGAGCTTCATGACCCATGGTTTACTTTGCAAGGGCAATATTGAGGCATTTTATGGCTTTTTTATGTTTTATTTACATTTAGATCATGAGCATTGTTTGCTACAAATTTTAAGGAGATAATAGCAAACCAACACCAACAATGTTGTCTGAACAAAAAGAACAAAAAAAAAAACAAAATTCACTCACTCTTTCATGAGTGTGACTAGAAAATGAATGAACTTCCATTTTTGAGTAAACTGTCCCTTTAACACTGTCGGTCCATATTACCTCAGACTCAATTTTGAGAGCGGGCCAGAGGTCCAGGAGCTCGTTCACAGGTGGGCAGGACGCCACTATGGTCTGTCGGTGCAGGGCAAACGTAGTCTGCATCATCTTTCTAATGACTGGCAGGTCCTTCTCAGTCTTCTTGACTTCTTCAACAATTTTCTGCCTCAACTGCTCAAGACTTAAGGGATCCTCTCCTTGTGGAAAGTTGGGTAGGAAGTTGACTTTTGCTCGCTCTGGTCTTTTAATGTTGGAATGTGAAGGTTCACTGTCAGGATTGCTTCCACTTCTTTTTCCAGCATTTACAATGACCTCCTGACATCCAGCCTGTCTCATCTTGTTCCTGTAATTGCCCATCTTAAACTTGATGCTGTTCTTCCATCCATTCCAGCCAGTCTCAGATCCTGCCTCCTTCAAGCAGGGATGTTTGGCCACAAGAGCCTCAGCAGCCATTGCTATCACTTTATCTCTTGGGTAAGCCTTGAAACCATATATTGTAGATGCAAGCTTTTCTAAAATGTCGTGCTTTAGGTCTCTTGTCAACTTCAGGTGCCTGTTGTTCTTCTCAAATTCGACATTTCCATCTCTAAGTTTCAGCTCAATGTCAAATGCAAATGTGGGCACTGGAAAAGGACCTGGAGGCCATCTACTTAGTCGTTCTGGAGATGACACATCTGTAATTGTGTCAGTAGAAGCGAGAGAGCTGGAGTCATGTGAAAAAGAGATGTGCACAACAGCTTTTTGTGGCAATTCCTCAATGTCAGCAAGGGAAGTAAGTTTCCCATCAAAGTCTGGATCTTCATATAGAAAACTGAAGTCGAGGTCTAGGTCCAATTGTTCTTTTATAATGTTGATCAGTGCATCAAGAGAGGCTGGTCGTGAACTGAGTTTTAATTTTCTAGCTGGATCAGTCTCAACAACACGAAGGATCATGGGTTGTGGGGATGCAGCTGCCATTGTGCTAATGAAAAGAGAAATTCAGGATGATAAAGGGTTACTATTAACATATACAGATTATTAACTTCTCAATTACAAAGACAGTGACAAAAAAACAAAATAATTCATTAATAAAAAAAAAATTAAAAATTCACCATTCACTGGACTCCGGTCTGTTTGACTTGAATGAACCGCTTGGGAGTCAGAAGCAGCGAGCCATTTAACTTGTATGCTGAGAGTGGGACTGTATCATTGAGACCAGACTGCAGGTGGATGGACAGACTTGTCTGTATGGCTGACAGCTCGTAGGACCGAAGATGTTCTACATACCAGGATTCATAATCACTACACAGAAAAGTAAAATCATGATTCACAAGGTAGATGTGTTCTATTTTACTAAATCTAGACAGTCCACCACTGACTCCCACAGACAGAAACATTCCTCACTGGTCACCTTTGATGTCTGGTAGATTGTGTCACTAGTTGTTTGTCCTTTAATGTGTACCTGAGCGACCTCTGGCAAAGATGAAACCAGAACAGAGTCAACCCTGGATGCCTGTGTTTTTGGCTTGAAAAATGATGGCGCAGCAAGATGATATGCCATCATGTGTTGATGTCTGATTGCCATTGTCTTCAAAATATTTTTGAAGTTTTGAGTGTCATGCACCACTCTTTTGAAAAAGCGATGCTTGGCCTCAAACCACATGGTCCAAACATGCAACAGGGGCCCGAAGCATTTAACTAGGGCAGGATAACGCTATAATGATGCTTCAGGCGGAGCCTAACCTCAGGGAAAACTTCTTGTAGTACCTGTCTATGATCACTGATTTTGACCTCAAAATAGTCTAAGGCTTCATCAGTAAATGATGGGCACAATGCTAACTCTACAACCTCTTTCAGCTCCATCAAAACTGCCCATGCAGCATCACCCTCTGGTACTACACTGCCCACAAGGAATGGAAGCAGTCGGAGCAGAGTGGCATTTTCATGTCCATTGCCTCCTATTGTTCCTTGAGAAAGAAATGTTTTGGGAATTGGCTGAGGTCTCTCCACTTTATCAGTGTGCTGGTATGGGAATGATGCAATCTTTTGGTTCAAATACTCTAGAGTGAAGTACTTCAGCCAGATCATCTCCTTAATACAACGAGAAAGCTCCATGGGAACGATACTTTCCAGAAGATCATGCAGTGTATCTGGGGGAAACCCTGTGATTGGATGGAAGTAATTCAGGGACTCGTGCAAGACACAGTCACCCTTAACACCAAAGTGGCTGCTCACGGTGTCACTCTCCTGAACACTTTGTACGTGCCGGTCATGGTTGGATTTGGTTCTCTGAGAAAACTCGCCCTCCCTGACTTCAGTTGTTTGAAACTGTTCACTTGTGGCCATACAGAATCTGCAAACATAGTCTGCTCTAAATGACTCTACAAAGCCACCTAATCCATGAGCAGCCAGATTGTCAGCAGAAACACAAAAAATGGTTCCTTTGACATTCTGACCAACTCTTTCAATGAAGACACCATCTTGTTCCAGAGTAAGGACATCACGCTGCAATGGAGCAAGTACAGCTGCATATCCATACTTATGAAGGTCTGTCACTTTTACCAGTATGGCTAGCTGTATAGCATGTAATGCTGATCGATATTGTGGTGGCACATTAGCAAGGACCCAATACACAGTGCAAAGCTTGTGAATTTTACGTGATGTGCCAAGCGGATTGGCAATTTCAAGTTTATCAATATATAGCTGAAGTGGTAGGATAAGATCGCCTGTTGACAGTAACTCGTTTTTAATGAAATGAGAGCCATCAGAGCATGATGCATATTGACCAGATGCAGTATTTGGTTCGTTAATCTTGTTAAGAATGTCTGTGTTTTTAAACAACTCTTGAATCATTGGAAGGATAGGAACATACATGCTAGTATGTCCAGGATGCTCCAACTGATACTCTATTGGCATTACACATGGATAGTTGCGCTCAATAAAGGTTTTTCTGCGCTTGGATGAACACAAATCTGCACCTTTAGAGGTAGACATAGCCAGAACATTGGACTCCATGACTGCGGCAACAACTTCATCCAGTGTAGGTTCTGCAATATTGTGACCATTTCTCTGCAATATGTCATTAATTGCCTTCTTGATCAGCGGCTGAGATAAGGAGAAGATCTGAGTCAAATGGTCTACTATTTCTTGAATAGCTGTGTTTGAGACATGGAGGATTGCCTGCATCTTTAGGAATAAGGAAGATACATTCATTTTAAGTTGATTTTTTAGATTGTCAGTGTCACACTGATCATCATCCCCCACTTCTGTGCTCTGACCTGGACATTCTTCATGCAAATCACTAGTGACCCCAGAAATACTGGCGTGGAGATTCTGGGGATCCTCACTGACAATGTCACTTTCAAAGTCTGACACAAGACTAGCTCGGTGTGCTCTACTTTTATGGGAATTGAATGAGGAGTACACATTGGTGCTATAGCTACAATCCCTATATGGGCATGCCACTGTTTCATGATTTTTTTAAATGCTTTCTGAGATGACTGAAGAGAACAGATTCAGAAAAGGGCGGCTGAAATGTGCATAGAGGGCATTTAAATAACACAGGCACCTGACTCTGCTCTGAACCACTGCTAAGGTGTGCTCTGTGATATCTTGATAAATGAGTACTCAGTGAATTAAGTGTCTGAAATGTACACATGCAATCAGTGTAGAGGCATGGAAGAGGGCTAACTCTGGAAAAGTGGCTGTGCTGCAGTCTGTAGTGTTTGAATAACTGTACTCTGGAAGTGAATGAAGCTGCACACAACTTACACTGCCAGATCATATTGGAACCAACCACCTGAAAGGCAAAGAAAAAAATGACAGTTTAGATCCCCATCTAAAATATTCAAACCAGAATTCTTTATATTTACAACTCAATAGAACAAGTTAATTACTATTGGCTTACAAAAACATGACCATGGAATACAGCTAACAGTAACTCACAGCCTTAACAGAGGTGTGTCAAGGTAAGCTCGCCGTCTGTATGACTCACAGTGTTCAGACATAAATTTACAGGAATTTAGGCTGAGCTAGCAGCTGTGAAGTGAGATGCAGGCTGCTAATGTCAATTCTGAATAAAGGAGGAATAACGGTATTTACCCTTCTTCTTATACTGCTGTAACTTTAACTTCTGTAATACTAAAAATCACACCAAAGCCAGTGTGGCGTCGCTAAAACTAGGGTGACCATATTCCGATAAACCAAAAAGAGGACCCTCAGCAGCATGTGTTGCGTCATGATGCATGCAGCATGCACACTCAATATCTTTACAGGTATTTACATTGGAATAATGTCAGTGGTCCAGAGCAGCACTTTATTATGAATATAAACCCCTTTACTATTATGAATATAAATAGATGCCTGTTCTTTTTTGCCTTTTTGTCAATGAATTTGTCAGAAAATGCCCTTTGAGTAAATTATTTTGCACCTTTTTTCAAGTAAAAATAAAATATTCTAGCAAGTATTTGTCATTATTCAGTTGTAAATGCTTAAAACAGTGTGTAATTACACGAAAAGAGAATTGAGTTTTCAACAGGTTCCTCCTTATAAATAATTAACATTTTAGGGAATTTTATAAAATCCCCCCGGGCATAATTTTACAACCAAAAAGGAGGACATGTCTGGGCAGAAGAGGACGTATGGTCACCCTATGGTTGACAAACAAACCGGCTGTGGTTTTTAGATAACCTGACACGCCAGATGGATGTGTTTCACATATCCATCTGGGAAAGCTTCAATAGGAAACGTTTGAGAAAAGGCAGAGGATTTGAAAAAAAAACTCGGAGTGTGATTGGATGAACGTTCTGTCTGTCACATCTCTACGGGCCAATCAGAGCAACAAAACGCGTGACGTTGCAGCTATCGAGCGGCGCTTGAGCTGCTACCATGGCGATGTGTTAGTACTCGACTTTTGTCGTTTTTGAAAAGAAAACAACTCACTGCTGATCTTTGTTCTTCTTTTCATGAAAACATGTCATCAAGTTCTGATAAAACTGGCGCTTTAGCAGCATCCACGCTAATCTCTTCCTCCATAACTGCACCAGCTCTTGCTGCTGCTTGTTTCCGTCAGGAAACTGCCATGCCTGAAAGTACTGCCCCTCATCGCTGGTTAGTCCTGTCACTTTCTAACCGGGCCCAAACGGTTCAGACGGGAGCTTAACAAGATGGATTCGCCAGTGAAAGACAAGGAAACGGGCGTATCCATCTGCTTAGCAAGGTTAGCTTTTAGACAGATGGTCACCCTTCTAAAACACTCATATCTTCTAAAACGCTGCATATCTGTGGGCTTAATTGTCGCGTTCCCTCGTAGCTGCGCGGGGACGTGGCGAACAGCGGACTTTTTAACAGTTATTTCACTGAATAAATATAATTAAACACTTACCATGTGTCCAATGAGCTGTCTGCTGCGTTCGTCCACCTTTGAGCAGTTACTGGTGACCAGTGAATCCCGCCAACTGGCTTTTCTTCTTTGTGTTTTCATTCAAACAGCGGTAGGCAACCAGCGTAGTAAGAGCATTAGCGCCACCTTCTGCTTCGGAGTGTGAAGCAGTTATAATCATATATATATATATATATATATATATATATATATATATATATATATATAAGGGCTGTCAGGATATCAGATTTTCACTTCACGATTATCGTGGGCAAAAAATGTCACGAAACGATATTATCACGATATTGATAAAAATATAAATAATAATGGGACAGTTAATCAAATTTGTCTTTAACTTTATTAATGTTGTGTTCCCTCTTTTGGCAGATGAATCACACACAAAATACCTGTCTAAGGAGGTACTGCAGCTGTTGTGTCATTGCGGAGGGTCATATTTCTTAAAAAATGCAGAAATATTAATGTAAGGTTTTTATTTATTCTGTAGCATGTGCTTTTAAGCTTTTCATAGTAAAAAAAAAAAAAAACATCTGATTTGGGTTTTTTCAGTTTGGCAACAAGAGTGAAATTTCCATATTGTGATCAGCAGGGTCAATCTGTTATCAAAATCCAAGATATTTCTTTTTACATTCATCCGTTATCAGAGATTACGCACTTTCACCAGAGGTAAAGATTCAGGGCTTTTGAGTTAACACTAGGGGCACAGACCCCACAAGCCCCCCCATGGCTCCACCTCTGACTGATAAACTAAACTAATTAATTACAGACATATTTCAAGAGCACCTGCAGCAGTTTTTAACCAGAGTTATCCTGTTAGCTCTATTAAAAGAACTGAGTTAGATGGCTGCGTTGGGATCAGGTCTGAATTTAATTTTTGCACTGAAACTGTGTAAGTTAGTAAACAAGGCACAGTCTAATTTCTTTAAATGCGCACAGAAGCTTTAACGCTCCTCATAGTGCTGCAGACAGTATCAGCGTCTCCACTGCTCTGATGCGCATCATGACGCACAGGAAGAGACTGGCACAGAGATTCTGAGCCAACATGCTGTTATTTGAGGGGAAATTCCTTCTATCCAAAAAAATTGGCCTCTTTTCATAAAGCGTTTAATTTACGGACAAGGACAGGGACAGAGAGGGGCAAACAGAGTAAAAACGAACTCTCAGAGAGAGCTGACGGAGCGCTGCGCTCTTTGACACTCGCGAACAATGATCAGGAAAGTAATTCCACCTACGGCTTAAAAAACAAAAGATGTAGTCTGTAAATATCACCCTGATGTTACTCTTATCAATATTGTCCAGTTAAATTAGTCCAGGCTGTCAGCTGCCGATGTTTTTGGAGCGTTGTAGCTGACGAGGATGTGAGACTTTTCTTTCGTGCTTCATTGAGTGAGAAAACTTGATTTACAACAGTGAAAAACCTTATTTGTCAAGGACAGTGCTTAAGTGAACACAGTATTATAATTTCTTAACCTGAACACAGCTTCTGTCATTCTGTGCATTACATGGATGGTCAGACTTGAGGAGGAATTGCACACGCATGTTGTGCGTTATGGTGAGAGAGAGGGATGACACACACCGCACCAGCAGGTGATGATCAGGAAATCAGGGGGAATGGGCAGGTAGGGTGTTAGCTGTCCGACGCAGGTCTCTATCTCTACATCCTGTCTGTTAAGAGCTGTGTGAACAAGGAAAAAGAAAACGTGTGTTCTCTAAACGTTTTGCTGGGCTCACAGTGTGCATATGCTGGGGTGCGCATGGAGAGAGAGAGAGAGAAAGAGAGAGAGCACCGAAGTGAGGCTGGACGGTTTCAGAAGGAGGGGCACAGAGGTTAGAGGAGAGCAGGAGTTGAAGATCTGTTACACTGATGGGCTTATTAAAAATGTTCAGGGCTCGTGATGGCACTGGAGTGGCACTGGATCATTTACACGATATTATCATATGCACAAGTTTAACACTATATTGAAATTTAATTTTTTTATACCACGGTTATCGTCAATACCGGTATACCGCGACAGCCCTAATGTGCATATGAGGTGAGGGAGCCTTCTCACAGTATCTGACTTAGAGTGAAAACATTCATTACTTCAACATCTGAACAGAGAACTGTCTACAAGAGAAGACATATGATTTGAATATGGCCCAAACAAACGTGTAACTACTTTATGACTGTTTTCCAGTACCTACAGGTCTATTGATAGCATGGCTGCAAGATGTGCAAAGGGTGCTAGACTGCTGACTACACATGATCCAGAGTTTATGATATGTAAGGGTGTGTGCAGCTTTACATGACATAAGATAAATTCATTTATTTTATCTGTGCAAAATATGCATTTGAGTTAAGGGAGCCATCTTACAGTATCTGAGTTACAGGGATACAGTGATTACTTATTACTATGGTAATAGGTTACTTGGTGTACAAACACATATGTCATGCAGCATTTCTACAGTACTTTACATCAGTTAGTATGATCTATTAGTGCACATGTGCATATGAGTCAAGGCTTTTCACCACAGTGATTTCGGTTACAGTTAGTGCATTACTTTGTGCAAATGTGCATGTGAGATGACTGAGATGTATTCCTGAGCTTACAGAAGTCAGCGGCCATAGTGTCCTGGGGCCAGAGCGGGCTTGCACTCAAAATCAACTTTGTGGCCAAGTATGCTTGCGCAACAACGCTTTGACTGTGGTTAGCTTTCCTCTCCATGTACAGAAATGTCAAATAACATACACAAATACATATATTAGCTAAGTATCACAATAACGATTTAAATCTGTACAAGCTTTTGTTTGTATCATTTCTAGTGTTAATAACGAGCAACAACTTTGATTTTTATGCATTATTCTTTCAAATTTTAAATGCAAAAGACAAAAATACTAAAACAATAGTAATTCAACTGTCTAATCCAAGAGTGTATTTTTTTTATATGAATGTTTTTATTGAAATTGGGGACGATTTGTAGTATTTTTTAGGGGCAAACCGGAGCTCCCGGAGAAAACCTGTGTTGACTCAGTGGATCATGAGACATCCTAACAGACAAAAAGCTACTACTCTCTGTCTATCAGGACTCATATGACCCACTGTGCTGCAGGCCAGTTATGGCCTGTTTGAGTCCAGAGGTGGGACAGGACTGAGTGAGGTGGCGCTCTTCTGGTTCTGCTGCCTCTTCTGCTGTTTGTAGAGGCGGCGCCACGATGGAGTCAGGGCCTTTTTGAACTTCCTCCACCAAGAGACGTTTTCCTCCACCTGTCCTGGGAACTGCTCCTCCTGTTGAGTGATGCAGCTTTCTGTGGTCTCAAGGAGTTGGACTGGATCGTTCTCCAGCTGCTGGGGGTCTAACAGGTCTGTCGTGGAGGTCTCCTCACTCACATTCAGGCCCCTATCCTCTGCTTTTGACGACTGAAGCCTTTCACTCTGTAGCTCTTCCAGAGTGTCAGCCCTCAGTGTTTCAGCTTGGATACGCTGTTCCTGAAATGTGATCGCCTCTCTCGCATCCCCTATCGCCTGTTGCAGGGCCTGGACGGTGGCATCCTGGGTCAGCAGCTTGTGCTCCAGGATACGGCTGCGGCTGATCTGCGCCTGCAGCTGGTTTGCCAAGTCCTCCTTCTCCAGAGTGGTGGTGATGTCTTTCCTGGAGGCTTCATTCTGAAGGGCCCTTATCTGTCGTTTAAGGGAGTCCACCTCAGTCGTCAGCCTCTGTCTGACCTCCTCACCCTCTCTCTCCAGGGCGTTGGACCTGGACATTTCAGCCTGCAGGCGATCATTCTGTGCAGCAACCATGTCAAGGAGCTCTTCTATTTCTCTGCCATTTATTGTTTCTGCTCTTGAGGGTTTTAGTGCTTTTTGGACCTCAGGAGTTTTCTTCTTTTGGCTCCCCAGCTGCTTTTGGAGATTTTCTATCTCCTTCTCCATCTTCTTAATGGCCTCTTCTTGTGACGTAGATTTAGTGATCCGCTCCTTTAGCTGCTCTCTCAAAGCTACAATCTCCCTGGTGAGGTTGACATCCTTTTTGGAGGTGATCTCCTGCCTCATCCTGGAGTCAAGCTCTCTATGGAGTCTATTATTTCTAATTTGCAGATCATCAATTGTTTTTTTGTATGCCTCGTTTTTTTGCTCTGCCTCGATCCTCTTCGCCCTCTCCTCTTCCAGCTGGAGCGACAAATCTCTCAGTTGACTTTGGAGATCTGCTCCCTCCTGCATCAAAGGAGAGGGATTTTGGCCCTGGTATGGAGGATATGGTCCGTAGAACACCGGTATAGGTGGTCCATGATTTGGAATTTCAGGCAGGGCTTGAGGCTGTCCGTATGGCTGTCCAGGAAACAGCTGATCGTAATACAGGAATGGCGGTTGGCACTGCCCCTGGTACCTTAGGAAGAGGCCCCCGTTTGGATACTGGTCCTGGCTGGAACATCCATCCTCACATTCTAAAGGAACATCGGACTCTGCCACTGCTGGGATCTCCTCATGCTGGATCTCCACAGTTTTGCTGGCCTCTAGCCTTGAGTCCATCTCTTCATTTGTCATGTCACTACTATTTCCAAGGCTCATGGAAACAGTCTCAGTGTTTTCAGTATTCTTGAACATTTCTCCTTTCTTTGAGAAAATATCTGGAAATCCAATGAAGAAATTTCTGACTGCTCACTGACGTCAACTGTCTAGAAGTTTGATTGAAGTCTAGCTTTGAGGCTGCGTTATATACCCTCTACAGAGTAACATCATAACGGAACTGTCCTTTGACGATGTCACAGTGTTCTAGAATGCCTCTTGTTTAGCTTTGTTTACCAACATTCCATGAATCGTCCAATCAGAAGCCTTCAATTCTAATGTAAAACATGCCCACCCTAGACACAGCACCATAGACAATATATATGTAGACGCCTCATTGACTGTGTTTGAAAACATGATTATTGTGAAATTCAAGCAAATAGTGTTGTCTTCAGTTGTAGCTCAGCAACTGAACAACTGAGGACAATTTTGTCCACATGTGTAACTACCTGATAAGCAAAAAATATTCATTATAATTACTACATAATATCACGGTAAACGGAGCTTTTCTAGTAACAAGGAAGTGCTGGATGATTAAGACATTATTACTGGTAAATACTTCCTACAGCCTGATTTATGCTTCTGCGTTGCACTCCATCGATGTGATGCTATCGTTGCCAATTCGAAGTTCTGCGTGGAGGGAATGTGTGGCCCTGCAACTCACCGTCATGCTGCTAGGAGGGTGTGGCTGTATGTGTGTGTGGTTTCAGAGGGGTCACGTCCGAATCCTTGTTTATCTGCCGGTCACAGTAAACAATGGCGACCGAGGTGGAGCAGGTGTGTTTGGAGTTGGAGCTCATCGATAACGACCAACAAATTCTTCTGTTGCAAATGTTGAAGCGCAGGCGACAGGGAAGACGTTTGCGAAGGTGGTCTGTAAGACCACTAAACGAGTCGAGGCTGAGAAAGGGTGAATTTACCACACTGGTTCACCCACTGAGAGAAATGAAGTTTTGAGTGTACTGATCACAGCCCTTGCAGTCCGCGTCGCCGCGATGTGCGGTTAGGATTTTTTGGAGGTGTACGTCAGGCTACGCCGTAGGGGTCCACGTCGACGCACAGGGCTACATGTAGCTACGCTGTCGATGCGATGAAGAAGCACAAATCAGGCTTTAGTATTACTACATTTCTGAGTCACTTTCTGGTAAAATGCCAACTTAATACAAAGTCATACTCTTTTAGATTGATATTTACCACTTAAAGGGATACTTCAATATTTTAGCAAACTCCCCGATTGCCATAATCCATATAGTCTTAGTAATAGGTTCACTACCTTTAGTTGTCGGTGCAAGCTATTTTTAGATTGGCGGGTCTGAGATACGAGCTGCTCTGCCAACGCTATCAAGTCTTATGGTATTCCTGCTTTCCCTCATCAAACTCATCAAATACACAATCCAACAACTCCAAAACGCTCTCGTGGACAAGTTGTGACCTGTACATTCACCACGCTATGAAATAATGGCGTATAATTATGTAACATTATGACACATGAAGCAAATACTCGGAACTACTTTCTTGAGTAAACCACTGGGCGGAGTGACACAGTGTGCGCCTCAGGCAGTGCCGTAGTTACTTGGTAGTTCTGGCTTTGCATTTGCCTTTAAAACAACTCTGTCTCGTAATGTTCCATGATTATTAAAAAAAAGCTTTTCTTCAACATGAATGAGTCTTATCATCCATTTAGAGATAGTGTTCCAGTAATTTGTTTGACCTCTGAGACTGTGCAGTTCAATTGGTGTTAATGTTAAAGCTAGTAAGGTTGTCAACATTTTTAAATGCCATTAAATCATTAAAATAACAGAATGGTATCTCTGTTATTTTAATGATCCCAAGCAAAACATTTTACTCAGCTTCAGTCATATTTTGAACTTAAAGCTCCCAGCAGCGAAAGGAAAAAACACTTTTTATATCCTGTGATAATAAGTCACCCACATTCTAGTGTAATCTAGAAAGTCTGCCTGCTAATTTTGGTAATCAAAATGAGAAATTATGTAAAATGGGGGCCCAGGACTTGTGTTTTTATGTTGTATCAAATCAGGCTATTACATTGTTTTGTTTTTTCTAATATAATTAGTGCTGTGAACAATTTTGTAGGGATGAAAGATATAACTTGCGTGATATTGATATTTACAGCCGTACACATTGTCAGTTTGAATCATATATTGGCTTTAAAAATCAGCAAAATGTACAAATATACCAGGTTTCGAGGTTGCTAAGGGCACTGGTTCTCAACCTTGGGGTTGGGACCCCCTTTGGGGTCATGAGACACTTAGAGGGGGTCTCCAGGTGCCTCAAAAAAAGGAAGAATGTTTTTGATTTTTTTTTCCTCAACCAAATTTTGTTACTAAAATTTAAACTTTTTAAAATCAATTTCTGTATATTGTGGACCCATTACTGCCTCCCTTTTATCCATTTTGTCACATTTTAACTAATTTTCATCACTTTTTCCAACCAATTATTCTCAGCTTTAACACATTTTTGCCACTCTAAACCCACGTTTGTCCGTTTTAAACCCTTTCCAATGCTCTGTCTGTTTTTGCCACTAAAATAAAGGGTTACCAGAAATTTTAAGGGCACCTCCTTTTGTTTTTGCCACTTGTCTCTGTTGACCCATTAAATTTAACCCCAACTTTACCTATTTCTGCACATTCATGCTTATCTTTCTGCCTCAGTTAGCCCAGTCTGCCAGTGTAAATCTATTTTCCCACTTCTAAATCCCATTGTTTTATCAAATTTTCCACCCATTTATGCCACTTTAAACATATTTCTGCCACTTTTGAATCCTCTTGTACCACTTCTTATGTGAGTTTTTGCCACTTACACTCATTTTTGCCATTATGTGCTTATTTCTTTTGCCACTTTTATCTAATACCTGTGCATTAGGGCTGTCACGATATCAGATTTTCACTTCACAATTATCGTGGGCAAAAAAAGTCACGATAACGATATTATCACGATATCGATAAAAATATAAATAATAATGGGACAATTAATCAAATTTGTCTTTAACTTTATTAATGTTGTGTTCCCTCTTTTGGCAGATGAATTACACACAAAATACCTGTCTAAGGAAGTACTGCAGCTGTTGTGTCATTGCGGAGGGTCATATTTCTTAAAAAATGCAGAAATATTAATGTAAGGTTTTTATTTATTCTGTAGCATGTGCTTTTAAGCTTTTCATAGTAAAAAAAAAAACATCTGATTTGGGTTTTTTCCAGTTTGGCAACAACAGTGAAATTTCCATGTTGTGATCAGCAGGGTCAATCTGTTATCAAAATCCAAGATATTTCTTTTTACATTCATCAGTTATCAGAGATAACGCACTTTCACCAGAGGTAAAGATTCAGGGCTTTTGAGTTAACATTAGGGGCACAGACCCCACAAGCCCCCCCATGGCTCCACCTCTGACTGATAAACTTATCCACCACACAGGATTTACATTGTCATAATGCCAAAACAGTGTCAGAAACGTAGGGTTATGAACACTTTAGGAAATAATCAATTACAGACATATTTCAAGAACACCTGCAGCAGTTTTTAACCAGAGTTATCCTGTTAGCTCTATTAAAAGAACTGAGTTAGATGGCTGCGTTGGGATCAGTCTGAATTTAATTTTTGCACTAAAACTGTGTAAGTTAGTAAACAAGGCACAGTCTAATTTCTTTAAATGCGCACAGAAGCTTTAACGCTCCTCATAGCGCTGCAGACAGTATCAGCGTCTCCACTGCTCTGATGTGCATCATGACGCACAGGAAGAGACTGGCACAGAGATTCTGAGCCAACATGCTGTTATTTGAGGGGAAATTCCTTCTATCCAAAAAAATTGGCCTCTTTTCATCAAGCATATATATATATATATTCTGCAACTCCACCAATGTCTTTGTTTCTATGTCCTGCTGTTTTAGACCATATGACCCTGTTCTCATTGTTGCTGTTGTTTTTTTTTTCATGTTTGCCATTTACTTATGATTGATTTTTCTTATTTGTGAAGCACCTGGAGATTTCATAGTATTTTAGCCAGTGCTATATAAATAAGATTTACTATTATTTACTTATTAATCCTGTACATCTAATAAATTAAATGAAAACTCTACTCAGCCCACTTGGCAGGTTCACTTCAATTGTAATCTAAACTCCTGAAATCTAATCTACATCAGTTCTTCTTTCTATATTGTCTTTCTTGAACATTCTTCACACAATATATAATTATATAGTCTCCTCATGCTGACAGTGCTGACCTAAAACAGTTACATGCTTTCATATCATCCCTCACCACACTATAACCTTATTAACATGAGACGCGTGCAGTAATGTTGAAGCAATAGAAATAAGAGGACATATTCATTTTTTATTGCTTAATTATTTTGAGTTGTGCTGAAGTTATGCTTTTAAGTTAAGCTTACTTAATACACAAATAGTTGAAGTCAATCAGAAAGTCGGAGTTATATTTACTCAAACAGGAAGAACATGTTTCACGAACTCAATATATTTAAGTTAGTAGAACTTTTTGTAAAACTTTGAGTTTACACTACTCAATCTATTTAATCACTTTGAACATTCGGGTTCACAGTGCAGCAACGTTTTAAATCTCACACTTAATAACAAAAACATATGCACCGAAATCAATTTTGTTGCTTATCTTTGACATATCCAGGACTATGCATGGAATAAATAAAAAAAACCCATTCTACCTGACATTTATTTTATTTTTTAAAAATTGTTAATATATATATATATATATATATATTTTTTTTGTTTTTGTTTTTTTTTTGTTTGTTTGTTTGTTTGTTTGTTTTTTTGTTTTACAAAATCTTTAATCAACGTGGATATTCTTGTCCAAGAATTGCTTATTATAGTTGTGCTTTCTAATAATACCGGAGGGTTATCTGCTCTAAACATGGACTTTTAATCAAATTCTGCATAGATGAAGAAAAAAAAAAAACACTTTGATCCACTGTTGAACGTCTGTTAAACTCGGAAATACCCTCTAGGATGCGACAAAATTATTCTTCCAGAAAATCTAGTTTAATAATTTGGATGAAAAAAACTTTCTGGTGCATGAAAAGCTAAAATAAATTTTAATCATAAACTTCTCGCATTTAGCCAAACGTGGTTATTTTTTCAAACGTGAACAGGAAGTCCTCATCCTGAGCCCTCCAGCCCAATCACGGCGGTCTTCCTGTCTTTATGAACCGCCGGTTGTCTGAGCAGCATGGCTGCCCTGACCTCCAGGCCCACGACGACACGACCACGCCGGTGGATAAGTAGCTGCAGAGGCCCGCCACGGGAACGCCGTCTCCGGCTGTAACTATGGCCAGGACTGGTTTCTGCGACTCCAAGCCCCTGCTGGACTTACACAAGAAGGTGAACACCTGCACGAACACAAGTTTAGAAATTAAGGGCACTTCCAGTCCTCAGGTGCTCTACATTCATGAATAAATCCTTTACCATTTTCCTTTGTCATGTAACATTTCCCCGGTGGATTCTGAAATTTTTGTTTTTAAAAACTAAAACTACTAGAAAAAATATTGCGTAGGCTAAAGTTTTGAGGATAAAGATGAGTAATTAATCCTACCCTATTTAGGCCTTTTTATTTCACTTTAGTGTTGTCAGTCCAATTGCATTCACCTGCTGTGATCCAGGTGTCTCTGATCAGACTGTGGTAGGAACATTTCTCAGTTGAACCTGGGCTCTACAGCCAAAGTTTTTAAATACTTTTATTCAGTCTCAGTTGTAGAAAACTGGTAAAATCATGAAATTTTGAGTGTCCTTGATCACATTCTTAAAAGACTCTTTGTCCCTCCAGGTGGATGAGAGGCGAGCCCCGTTAAGAACCTGGGCTAATGCCTGTGGGCCTAGAGATCGCTGGCAGTCCGTTGAAGTAGAAGAGTCCAGGATGGCCCCTGTCAAAATGGAGACAGAACACAGATGGGTATGCCTTATGTCCGTCCTGATTCTCTCTATATAGCTCTTTCCTTTATCTTATTTCTCAATATTAATCTTACAAGCTGACTTGAAACCTTGATATGCACTGCTTCATTCACTGTAAACAGATTTAAAAGAAGGGATGCACAATGTTGGATTTGTACAGATGTTTTAAATGCCAATATTTAAAAACTCATTTTAGCTTATCTATTGATACTGACTCCCTTATTTCATTGTGAAGAACACAAATAGGGGCACTTCCATAAGCTGTACTGGTATCTTGTTTTCATCACAGTACTCTTTGGTCGTACCTGTTCAACATAGGTAAATTTGTCATAGTGCAGCTGATTGAAACAAGGCCTGAAGTTGAAAGTGCAGGTGCACCTCCAAACATTTAAATATCATTTAAAGGTTAATACAAAGTTCATTAAAATTGACAAATGTCAAGATTTTTTGTTTGTTTTAATCTTGATGATTACGGCTTACAGTTCACCAAAATCAAAAATCCACTTGTAAAATATTAGAATATTGTAGAAAAGTCTAATTTGCAAAGGTATCCTGAGCCTTCATTCTCTCATTCTGGTTCAGCACAAAACCAGAATCATGAGGAAGACTGCTGACCTGACCCTTTCCAGAAGACAGTCATTGGCACCCTTAACAAGGAGGGTAAGCCACAGAAGGTCACTGCTGAAAGGGCAGGCTCTCAGAGAGAAAAGTGAGATTTTAAAAGAGGTGCACAAGCAACAGGGATGAGCTCAGCCTTCAGAGGATTGTCACAATGAGCTGAAGGCTGCCCTCAGAGCAGCCTGGGCTCATTAAAACCCTGGCAGTGCCCAACTGATTGGCTTCATGCCACGTCGTATAGATTCAGTAAATTGTGCATTAAAGAACTCCTACCAGTTACTATTGACCTGATGTTTTATGATATTCTGTTACTTTGTGATGGTTGATTTTTGTCAGACGTAATCTTCAACATTTAACAAAAAAAGTCTTTAAAGTTTTCACTTTGTATGAGATGAATCTAGAATAACTGATCTGGTTGCCCTTATTTTGGCAACCTCTTTTTAGAAACTTAAATCACAGGATTCTTCCATAAAATAAATACTTTTTTCATGATAGTCATTAATAAAAACAAAATATAATTTTTTAGATGCACCTGTATAGCCTGCCTGGTTCTCGGTTTGCAGCTTTACGTCACAGCAGGAGGCGAGTTTGTTGCAGAAACGGTTGCATGCAGCAGACACTATGGAATAGTGGAAAAGTACAGGAGAGTTTGAGGAGTCATAAAGCACCAACGCAGCTAACAACGAGAGTTTTTTTGTTTTTGTTCTGTCAGACATCCCACTTATGACGCTCCTAGTGACGATACACTTTAATTCATCAGTTGTTGGCAGTGTCTTGATTTAACATTTTAGTATCAGCTCAGCATGTTTGGAACCTCGCCAGAGTTGATACCAAAAGAGTACTAGATACTAGGTATAATCTCTAAGTTTTATCTTTTTTTTTTTTTTTTGGTAAAGAACAAAATCTAAGAACACTTCAGGTCCCTCTTATTAACATCTATGTGCATATATGACAGGATAATATGTTTAGTTTTGCACTCAAGCGTGCTAAGATTGAGAGTGACGCAATAATGTATAATTTTGAATTTTATTTGACTGCATTCTTATCAATTAAAACATTTATGTACATAAATAATATGCTAAAATACACTACTTAAATATGGCAAAATAAATATTTTTAAAATTCAGAGTTTGATCTCAACTGCAAATTCTTAAATTCTGAATATAAATTTAACATGCGTGTTGGAGTTTGTCTTGTTTTTTGTTAGACCCTTAATTAAAACATTAAAAACCTGCCTACAGACATTAGCCTGTGTGCATCAGCAGGAATAAATGTTCCATTATTTTAAAGCTTCAGATTTATAGAATAAATGTATGTTTTAATTCCACTCACTGAACTATAACTGATCTGTTGCCCTTATTTTGGCAGTCTCTTTTTAGAAACTAACATAAAACAAGACAATCAACGCTTGATTCTTCCATAAATGATAAATGTACTTTTTTCTCAAATATGGATGTTCATTAATAAAAAAACAAAATATAATTTCTTTGGAAAATGCTTAAATGAAAATGCTTATTTAAAAGTGACAGTAAAAAAAAGTTTCGTCTACCTTTTTAGAACTACATTCAGTATTAACATAACCTGCTGAAAGGCGGTGAACTCTGAAGAACACTAAATAAAAATGCAACCCTTTTTTATGTAGCTTTTACTTAACAAATTAATTCTCCTAATTAAACAAGTTCAAGATCAGTGTTTCACTGAGACAATCATGACAAAGTGCTTGAAAAACACACAAATTATATTTGTCTACGTGTAAAAAAAAGTAGCTGTAGTTCAGACCTAAAACTTCAGTCCTTAAAGATTTATGGGGTGAGGATGAAAAATGACAAAAACCTGAAGTAGCATTGTCTTCTCTGTTAAAGCTACACTAACTTTATTGTACATAGTAGTAGTACATTCTGCTGAGGTGTTCAGCTGATACACCGACCATCCATATCGGCAAGATGTTCATGTCTGCTCATACCATAATATAACGTAAACCAATAATCTGATACTGATATTATGCCAGTGATGAACTGAACTGTCCTTTTGAGAAATGAAGATGTTTGAGTTTGAATATTGTGCATTACTAATTCAGAGAACCAGTCTCTGCCTTGAGTGCATGATTCACTGATGTGTCATGTCTTCTCTGTTTGAAGGAAAGGAGGTTATCTGCACAAACAAGTGAAGGCATCCTGATGGGTTTCCATGACGACAATCAGGCACATTCAGGTTATACAGCTTAACTTTGCAGTTTTCATTTTCACTCTGAAGTCTCTGATAAATGCTTTTAGTTTGAGGATGATCAAGTGTGTATGTATGTGAGGGGTTGTTCCAGGGGCCTGTTTTCTGCATTAATAATTATTTTACATAATTCTCTGATATTTTATCTTTTGCAGTATTCTAAATTCATGAACTGCATGTTCTGTCATTACTTGTCCTTATCCCAATCTTGTATATCAGAGGGTTGTGTGGAGGAGCCCGTACTGCTTCACCCTCTCGGTCTGCAGGGCCTTCACAGCCTGCAGGCCCTGGTGCCCAGTCTGCTGCGTCATGAAGTGGAGTTGGCACTGGAGAAGCTGGGCCTCTTGTGGGATCGGACTTATGCCTGGGACCTGTTTTTAGAGATGATGGTGAGATATTGCTTACCGAGGTCTCTCAGCAGATCTGTGTCTTATTAAACCAAATCCATGTAATGTTTGTTAGGCTGACACCTTTGCAGGTTGTGTTTGTGAGCTTTGTTTTCTTTTGTCGTCCTGCAGAGAACTCAGACACAAGCCTTACTCACTAACACTGACCTGATCCAGCCTTTCACTGACGCCACTAGAGCTGTTCTGGTAGACTGGCTCATTCAAGTTCACGTAAGTTTCCCGGGATGGAGAGCCTCTTGATAACGATGGGATCTGTTTGAAAAGTCCAAAGAATTACTCCTCAAGTCCTTTTCTGGTAAGTTTTTCTTGACCTTGATGGAAAATCATCCCCAGATCAAGGAAAGATGTGAATAAGACGATAGGAAAAAGAGAACCACAGTGAATCCAACCGTTCTAACTCTAAGCAGGTATAAAGGATGTGTGAGTTTACTGTATAAAATGGACCACAAAACAAAAGTCTATCATCCTGCGGCTCTCTGTGTTTTACGTAGTGATAAATCTGACCTCTTTAAGGGTTTTATAAATGTCTCATCTGTCATAATCTCAACAGTCATAATAAGGAAGCCTCAACATGATTATTTTTTAAGATCCTATTTCCTGTATTTGTTTTAAAAAATTATTGCACAATTAATCTAACTGCAATCATGATGTCAGGCTGTGCAATTACATAATTTCATTAAAGCTGCAACTATTTTTGTATTTAATACTTGAAAGGTTTACAAAAAGGCTCAGAGAAAGGCATTTAAGTTTACAATAGTGCCTCTATTGCACTTTGTGGAAGTACCTTTATTTCCAAACAGGAAAAACTTTTATTTATTCATTTATTTTTAAGATTCTTTTTGGACATTTTTAGCCTTTACTCCTAGAAGAGGATATTAGACGGAGTCAAAAATGGGAATGAAAGATTGGGTGAGGCATGCAGGAATAGAGGCACAGGCTGTACTTGAATCCAGGCTGCTCGTGTGCATGGGCACTCTGGCTATCTGCACCTCAAAACTTTTACTCATCTTGAAAACTGAGTTATTTTTAAAGTAGTGATGTAAAAACGTCATCTTATTTTTTGAGATGAGATAAACACACTTCAAATTTATAATACATCATGAAATCTTTAAGGCCACCCAAGCAGTAATCACACTTTGGCAGTGATTAAACTTTTGCCACATTAATCTTTTTTTTCTCAACATGGCCACACAAATACAGCTGTTGGGTTGATTGGAGGTTGGGATGAATTTATCCAAATGAATTATAAAAATTGTATCACAGTTAAGTTTAGACTTTTTTTAGGGGCCTCAAGCACGCCTTAATTCATCTCCCCACCCCTGAAATAATAGAGGAAAGAAGACGGAAACACTGCTGATATCCCATGTTTATTTTTTGCAAAAGACCAAAATTTGGTGGCTTACTTTTGTTGAGATAATATTTAGCTGTTAGACTATTTAAGAAAAATTAATAATCATAGTAAGTGTAGGGAGGCATTGTTACCAGTACAATCTTGCATTTGAAACTTTGATATATTAGTAGCAGGGTAAAGGGTTAAAATATGGCTCAAAAAAAGGATGGAATTTCCTGCGCTAAATGGCTGAACTAAGTTATATAAATGTAATGAATAAATATCATAAACATCTGTAGAGTATTAATATTTTTGCAGCATATTCGTGTTTTAGTTACAGATTTATTGTAAAATATTTTGGTCTAAAACTCAAATTACAAGTTGCTATGCTGATATAAAATTCATATGTAGAAATTTAAATGTTAAATTGAATATGATGTAAGCAGGAGGACTTGAATGGGCATAACTCTACATGGATCACTACATTTTAGGAGTTTAGCCCCCCACAAACGTCTAATCCCGACAAAACTCTCCCAAATTGTATAATTTAGAGAAGATATTACTACAGTCCTGTGATCACGTTTTGATGAACAGTCAAAAGGTGTGTCACTTTGAATTATAAAAAAAAAGAATCAGTGATTGTTTCTTCTTTTGTAAAGGATGGTTCAGTGTATCCTCTGCTATAGGAGATAACAAAGGAAGCAGTTAACCTTATTTCCTTATCATTTAGAGGAATAAAACCATCCTTGTCATGGCTGACTCTCATAGTCCTGGGTCACTTAGTTAGGAACCCCCTTCAGCAAAAGGACTATTCAAATGGACCCCAGGTATCCTTGACCCCCAGTGCCCTCTTGGGCACTGGTTGCATTGTTAATTTTCTCACATTCACTCAAGTTGCACTCGTGAAAATGAAAAAGGCTTTTAAGGATGACGCTTCAGAAGAAAAGATGTGGGAGGAAAAGCAATGCAACCGTTTTATCAGCCAGAGTACACTGAGGAACAGTGGCAGTCTTCATGTGAATCTCTTTGGTAAAACGTATAAATTTGATACATCATGCATGCCTTTATAGTGAATGATAGTTTGGGCTTTTTAAAAGACTACCAACTACAATCTGCTCATGTACGCTTCAAGGTCAGCAAAGATGAAAGTCTGCCTTCTGAGTTGGCTTAAACAACACAAAATGAAAAAAGTTTCAAAGCAATATTTCAGCATTCAGGGAATAGTTTTGAGCTTTCTTAAAGTTAAATTAGATTCATAGCCTTTAATTTCTGTGCTGAGCTGGAGCCAGCAGCTGGTTAACCTTTATATTTGCATAACAGCTACACTGGCTCTGTCTGACAGTGATAAACCTGTACCTTTAAAGAGTAACTAAACTCCAGAGCTTAGGCAATGTGCATCTAACCTGGAATTTCAAGACATGCCTTTAGAACAACATGGACAGGCAGAGGGATGAGAAAAAGCCACTTGGCTCTTTGCAACAGCGGCAGCATCATATAGCCCATGCTGCTTTTGTGAGTTTGAATATTAGCAATCATGTCTTAAGCATTTATGGAGAGTGCCAAAGACAAGGTACTGTAGATTTTTGTGAGCTGTAATCATCAAGATTAAAACAAAAAGGCTTGAAATATTTCCTTTTCTATTAGATGAATCTATAATGAAGTTTCACCTCTTGAATTAATTCACATGGGGATAAATGAACGTTTTTATTATAATTTTTTGAGATGCACCTGTATTACTATTTCTTGGCTGGCTGTAGTCACTTCCTAGTGCAGTTCTATCATCAGATTATTTACTATCCAAGCTGCAACCTGTCCCTCTCTTGTTTGGTGTTAATCATCTGCTCCCCGAGGTCAAACAGAAATGTTTTCCAAATAAAGTATATCACTCATTTTATTCAATGCCTTTATTACTTGTCTCATCTTTACATACTCTGTTTATGACCAGGAGCTGATGCATTTTCAAGAAGAGACTCTCCATCTCACAATTCACCTCCTAAACCGCTGTGTGCGTCAGATCAAGGTGACCACAGCCAACCTGCAGCTCCTGGGCATGGTTTGCCTCTTTGTTGCTGCCAAAAAGGAGGAGTCCCTCCTCCCTGAGGTAAAACAATCCAATGAACTTTCTTTATGGCGTGTAACGTCTACATTTTTACCACTTTTTGTAAAGAGCTAAAACCTGTGATGAAAAAGAAGGCATCCAAACTGGCCAGAGTTAGAAATGAATCATTCCAGAACCCTCATCTAGCAATGGTGCCTGCAAATGTGTAGTTGAGAAGATGAAGAAGAGATGAATGAACATTCATTTATTGATGGAGCATTGTTGTTGTCAGTGTGAAGCATTTAAACACAGAATCACAGCATGCAATTCTTTTTCTCTCTGTTCAGAATACTCCCACACAATTCTTCACCTCATTCACTTCATCTCCAAACTGCTACTACAATACTATCTCCCACAGTGTCATTATAATGAACATGCTGCCATCTGGTGGTAAAAGCATTTCATTGACCTCCAACAGCACAGGAGAATACTTTATCATGATATTAGTCATAATCAGTATTTTACAAATGTGTCTCATCCAGGTAACTTTTTAATCAGTCACTGAGTAATTGTCATCATCTCCAGAGTAAATATAAGCACAGCTCTGTCCATGCTCACACACAGAATCCAGAGCTAGATTCCATGAAAATGCAAATAAATGGCATAACATGCAAGGCTGAAATGTTTTTTCACACGGCAGCCACTGTGGCTAGTTGTTTCCCCAAGTTACTGGCCACTCAGCATGCTAAAGACAATTTTAATCATATAAAATGATTTTAGTAAAAATGCTAAAACTTACTTAAATCTGATGTAAAATCTTTTGAAATGTAAATGAGAAGTGTACTTCAAACATTCAGGCCTTTTTTTTTGCATTCAACCTAGAGAAAATACAATGTGCCCTAAAAGCTGTACTAGTTTACCTTGTTTATTGTATTTTTTTGAGCTACTCTTTTCAGTCAAAGACGGCATGCCATGCTCACAAGGTTTTGCCAAATCGCATCCATTAACTTCAGGCGAACAACTACGAGCACTACAAAGTTATGCTTAATAAAAGTTAAAACAAAGTTAAAGTTATTCATATTTTATGCAGTTGGCTTTGAAAATCCCTATTTACATTACAAATGTGTGCTACACTAACATTCAGTTAACTGCATGCAGTGAAGAAACAGAATGGGGGACAATGAAGGAAAGGACATCACAAGAATATAATGCGAACACTGAAGTTTTGAAAATAATGGTGTCTAAATGCAACTACTAATGCATACTAGGGCTAAAAAATAAGAATAAAAAAGATCCATTAAATTATGAGAACTCAGTGTGTTTTCTTTGTAATAGCAGTAGTGTACAGCAATATCTCTTTGAGACAAGTCTGAGCTTAAATCACTGTATTTCCTAATTGCTCGGTTCCAGTAAAAAGAATGAACAAGGCTTTTAACTGTAGGGCTTGTGCAGGGCAAACGGCTTTGTCTGATCTGAAGTTCTTCCACACAACAGGCTATGTTGAACATTGTAATGAAAAAACGAATGTGCTAAAACGGTTTTCTTCTCATGTATGTACTCCAGGTGTCAGCACTGTGCTACTTAATGGACCACACCTACACCAAGCGTCAGCTTCTGCGAATGGAGCGTAAAGTCCTCTCAGGGCTGAAGTTTGATTTGGCCTACTCTTCTCCTCTGTGTTTCTTGGTCCTACTCGCCTCAGTTGGTCGCTGCAGTGACAAGGTCTCAGTTATGATCCTGTTTGTCAAGTTGCTTTGAATAACAATCCAGCACAGATGTCAGTCAGGCTGTTCTCCATGTGGTTTGGATTTGAAGCATCACCTCTGCTTTCAGGTGGTGTGGATGGGCCGTTATCTGCTGGAGCTCTCTCTTCTGGAGGGGCAGTGTGCCGCATTTCTCCCCGTGCAGCTGGCAGGAGCGACCCTCTGCTTGTCCCGCCAAGTTCTGCAGGAGCCTCCGACACCGGATGGAGAAACTGCCTGGTGTCTGGCCTCCAGCGTCCATGCTGGCAGGTGTGTTGGTTGACTCTAAAGACGTTCTTTCATTCTACACGTTAGCATAGACAGTTTTACCATTACGCAACAGTAGGCAGTTGCTCCAGGGAATGGGCTTTATCAAAAGTGGAGTATACGTCAAAAGATAACAATTAGGATGAGTACTTGGAATGTAAATAAGTTGCTCAGAGTGTGTAAAAGAGCAAAATATAGTTTGATTATCCATAATATTCCCTGTGAAGGCCACTTGTGGCCTATTGCACCATCTACAGTTCATCCAGAAAGTACAGGTGCATTTCAATAAATCATCAAAAAGTTGGTTTATTTCAGTAATTCAATTCAAGAAGTCATAAAACATTCTTATTATGTAGATTCATTTTAAACTGAATATTTTGTGTTTATTTCTTTTTGTTTTGATGATTATGGCTTATACAGCTAATGAAAACCCAAAAAAGTCAGTATCTAAGAAAATTGGACTGTTACTAAAAAACAGTTTTTAAAAAAAAGGATTTTTAACACAATTGTTGGTCTACTGAAAAGTATGACCATGTGCAGCACTCAATAGTTGGTGAGAGATCCTTTTGTATGAATTACTGCAGCAATGCAGTGGCATGGAAGCGATCGGTCAGTGGCACTGCTGAGGTGTTATAGAAGCCCAGGTTGCTCTTCTGCCTTGTTGAATCTGGGGTCTCGTCTTCTTCTTGATATTTCCCTAGACATTCTCTATGGGGTTTAGGTCACAGTCACAGTCATACCATGGTCAGCAAATCAGTCTCTGGTAGTTTTGGCTTTATTGTGGGCAGATGCCAAGTCCTGCTGGAGGGGGAAATCAGAATCTCCGTAAAGCTTCTCAGCAGATGGAAGCATGACGTGCTCTAAAATCACCTAGTAGATGGCTGACAGCATTGATGCTGGACTTGATAAAGCATAGTGGACCAAGAGCAGTGGATGACATGGCACCCTGGACAATCACTGGTCCAACTGAAAACACTGGACTTCAAGCACTTAGGATTCTGTGCCTCTCAAATCCTCCTCTAGACTCTGGGACCTTGATTCCCAAATGAAAGCAAAGTTTACTTTAATTAAACTATTTTCTGTGGTTCAGGATTGACTCAACACCAAGAACACAACCCTTGTAGTCCATTTCCTGAACCTGACTGTATGGTGGCTCTTGATCCAGTGACTCCAGTCTCAGTCCACTCCTTGTGAAGCTCCTCTAAGTTCTTCAGTCTGCTTTGTTTGACAATCTTCTAAAGGCTGAGCTCATCCCTGTAGCTTGTGCTCCTTTTCTTGCCACACTTTTCTCTTCCAGTCAACTTTCTATGCATATGCTCTGATACACCCTCTGAGAACAGCCAGTCTTTTCAGCAGTCTTCCCCATGATTGTGGTTGTGTGTACAGTGGGAGAATGAAGGCTCAGGAAACCTTTGCAAATTGGACTTTTCCACGATATTCTAATATTTTGAGATAGCGAATTTGTGTATCAAATAAAGGGTAAATCAGTGTTAATTTCGTTGACTGAAACCATTTGTCATCAGCCTTTTTTTCCTTGCCAAATCTAGACTAAAACTAACAAAAATAGATCTGTAATGACTAAAACTGACAAAAACTAAGTTTAGTTTACTTACTAAACTAAGTTTAGTTTTTGTCGTAATGACTAAAAATAGACTAAAATGTAATTTAGTTTTCGTCGAACATTCGAAATCTGTGATATTTCTCCCCTGGGTAAATCTGCCAAAAAAAAATGCATCTGCAGCTCTTCTGCCTCTCAGCTGTAGAGAGCAGGGACCCCAGGTTTGGCAGGGTGTAGAGAACAGTACTATGATTTGGTACCAGATTTAGGCATGAGAATAAATGCTTAGACTAAAAGTAAAGACTAAAATTTGAGGACTTTTTATGGACTAAAACTAGACTAAAATGTTTTGAGTTTTCGTCGACTAAAACTAAAAAGGGTAGAAATGCCTAAAATGCAACTGAAACTAAAATGCATTTCATTTAAAGTCTAAAACTAAGACTAAAATTAAAAATAGCTGCTAAAAATTAACACTGGGGTAAACATATAAAATGACTTTCAGTGTTTAAGATGTATATTCTTAATTTGTGTAATGGCATCAAAATGGACTTAGATTTTCACTAAAAGTTGTGGGGGAGACCCCTGGTTCCTAACGGGGAGTCCAAGCTTCAAAATAGCCATATTATGCTAACCATAGTTGGTTAGATCCCTATAAATGTGTTGAAACAATGAATTGGTTCATTACAGAGTGTTAAAATGACATGTAATAAATGATAATGTATGATTTGCAGCAGAAGACGTGATATTGTTCAAATACTGACCACATAATATGGACATGGTATGATGCAATGAAGAGGAAAAAAAGAGCACTTGTTTGGTGCTTTACTTACACCCTTGCTTTAAATGTATGCCTTTTTATTTTGTAAAATATTTAAATTAAGGATTGGCCAGCTGTCAGCCAAAGAAATGTATCCTTCAAGCTACTCTTAAAGAACAACAAAGGGTCTCCATCACTTAAACTGCTCATGCACACTGGCCTCAAATCTTTCCCTACCTCTGTGATCCTAACTGTTAAAAAACGAGAAACATTTTGCATGATTCGTCCTATTTGTATAACTGATATGCGTGTTCTTGTTTTTTGTAGTGAGGCCACCCTGCTGAGGATCATGCACATTTTAGCCAGCACTGCAGCAAAGGCTCACACCAGAGAGACCTGTGCAACTTTTATTAAATTCTCATCCTCAGAGAGACTGCAAGTCAGCAGACACCCAGGATTAAAGAACGCCCCCAGTCTGCTTGGCATATACACTTGAGAGCCCAAGATTGTGTGTGATTGAAAGATGACCAGTGGGTGATGGAGAAGAGTGATGCGTTTTTTGACAAAGACTTGTGTGTATGTGCATACATATTAAATAACTTGGTGGGAGGGGGGAATCTTGTTTTATGATCTTATCTTGCAGCTGATTTTGAAAAATATTTTTTGTATTGATATGTCCTTGTCCTGTCAGTGTTTAAAAGGATTTGGGATGTATATCGATGTATTTCTAAATTTTAATGTAAAATAAAGTGTCTGCTGCAACATTTAGCATTTCAGATGTTTGTTTTTTACTCCACTTCACCCTCCAACAGTGCAGCAGGCTGAGACTTCGGAGGCCTGTACGACGAAGCTGGATTAACAAGCCCTGGATATCTCTCCGCTAGCTGGATTGACTTATCAAGACATTTGCAATCCGGATCAGCTGTACGACGAAGCTGGTTATCAACTCGCTAATTGCAGCCAGGGTTTTCCAATCTGGATCAGTGCGCGCTCACATAAAAGGGGTGGTGTTTGCAGCGTCTGACCAATCACAAACATGGAGAAAGCCTGTAGAGCAGCGTCTTTTCAATGGAGGAACAGACAATCATTCTTCAAAAATAGGAGGAATTTAAATCAATCATCCAGGCCAGAAGCAACACTGTCGCCGCAGCAAAAGCCAGGAATAAATGCTGGCAGAAAACTGCCGACTCTGTAAATGCGTAAATTCGTCAGACTATACAAAATGAATTTATGGGACAATATAAACTGACAGCACTCTGATCACTCAGTTTCACTTTATTACGGCACAGATTTGGGGCAGAGCTTCCTCGGCGAATTTTGTGTTGTAATTTTAATTCCTCGCACTTTCCATTAATCCATGTTTCTGCAGTTAGATTTTTGCACACTGTCCGTTATTTTCGGATCCGTAATCCGAAAAAAAAGTCACACACTCGTAAAAGGTTGCAAATAGTTTAGTACTGCGAGCCTGCGTCTCTGTCACTCCTTTAAAATCCAGCTGGATCCATCCTGACAGAGAGCTCCGTTCAGCACCTGCCCATGCGTCAGAGCGCAGAGACAAGTCTCTGTTATGAGCTGTGAGTAGGCTACAAATGTAGCCTCTTTATCTGTTATATTTCCATAGCTGATATCCACATCACACACCCGCAAACTACGGGGTTTTAAGTGAGGCTTCGGGAGTGGGAGAGAGGGAGGAGTTGGACGGGGGTGAGTGAGAGAGAGAGAAAGCAACGGGCGCTGATCTGAATCACCTATCACCCATCAGTTATACTTCCATGGTTTATATCCACATAATAAATGAGCAAACTTTGGTATTTAAAGTGAGGTTTCAGGGAGAGAGAGGGAGGAGGGGTCCGGTGAGGGTGAGCAAGCGAGGAGGAAGCAGTGGACACTGTTTTAAATCGTCACTCACCCATTTAAATGACTTGGACTGATGCGAAATGTCGCATAAAATCGAGCCTGTTCCGACAAGAAAGGACGGACGAAAATTTCGGCCTCAGTGTGCAACCTTGATTAGAACATGAGCTCGATTTTCTTTTTTAACGTACGAAATAATCGGACCTAGTGTGCAGAGGACATAATGTGTGACCATTATTATTAACCCCATTATTTCAGATACAATCCTAGTGGAGCAAAAAAGACTTGGGAACACAAGATCAAATATAAAAACATAGCGGATGGTGACAAGGCTTTATTTCTTCACACTGTCGCTGCTGTATGGATGAAATCACCTGAATTAATTATCATCTATCCCTAATTATTCTTTCTCTCCTAAGCACTCTTCTCTTCTCCCGTGCACCAACCAGGATCTTCTAAGAATGGTCAGGCCATTTTCCAAGAGAACTGATTGGTCAGGAGGCAGTGCTTTTATTCTCGCTGATCTCTTATCCAGAACATAACCTGCACCGGAGCAGGTTAGCCGTTCACCATAAGTTACCACGGTGATTTATCCCGGTAAGAAGTGAACCAGCTTCGTCGTACCAAAAATCCAGGGTTAATCCTGAAGTTATCTGGATAAGAGAAAATCCAGCTTCGTCGTACAGGCCTCGGGTCTGTGTGACAACAGAGCCATCTTCTGGCTGATGTTTCTACAAATGTGCAGATGTTTTTCTGTAAGGAATATTTCTGCGTTTATGTTTGTGACTGATCTTGGTTTTCTACAGGGTCAGTTTTGCCCAAAACCTTTCTGAAAAGTTGTTCTATCTCAACCATTAGTTTGTGTGCAGGCTTTAATACAATGAGCTTAAAAAGTTTTAGTGCCACAGGCCACACTTATTCAAGTACTGACCACACCCTGACCACTTTATTAGGTACACCTGTTCAACTGTTGAAAGAAATTTCTGATCAGCTAATCACATCGCAGCAACCAGTGCATTGAGACATGCAGACATGGTCAAGATGATCTACTGAAGTTCAAACAGAGCATCTGAATGGGGAAGAAAAATGATGAATTGAATGTTCTATGGTTGTTGGTTCCAGAAGTGCTGATCTACTGGGATTTTCACACAACCATCTCATGAGTTTGCTGAGACTGGTTCGAAAGTGTCCCTGGGACAGAGGTCAGAGAAGAATGACTAGACTGGTTAGAACTGATGGAAAGGAAATAACTCAAATATCTGTTCATTTGAGTTAATGTATGCGGAAGAACTTCTCTGGACATGTTCAACCTTGAAGGAGATGGGGCTACAGAATCAGAAGCTTTCTTTCCTGTCAGCTAGAAACAGGAGACTGAGGCTATGCTTGGCACATGCTCACCAAATGTGGACATCAGAAGATTGTGTAAATGTCTGGTCTGAGTCTTTATTATTACTGGTATATTAGGGTCAGAATAGTTTTGCATGACATGTTCAAAGTCAATGAAATCACCTTTCTTCCCCATCCTCATGCTTGCTTAGAACTATAGCAGACAGTCTTGCCCATGCCCGTGGTTGCTGCCACGTGATTGGCTGAATATTTCTGTTAATGTTGAATAGATATACCTGATGAAGTGGCTGGTTAATGTAGGTGGGATGATATCAGGCATCTGATGCTAATTACCATGTGTCTAAAAGAATTATAAACTTCTAGAAAAACACAGTTAAAAGTTTAGGGTTATATACTGAACATAATTTAGGCTTTTTAATAATCACATCCAGTGACATCACACATGTTTCTAGAATAATGCCACATTCATCATAAACATAAGAATGACCTTTGAAGAGATTATGGATGAATCAGATTGAGCAGAGAAAGTAATATTCCAGTCGGTTAGTTTAGTGTTGACTCAAAGTCGATGGAAACAAAAGAGCAGTTTAAGAAATTGATTGATCATTCACTGTTCATATCAGCTGTCGTCAAAATGCTGCAGATCTCCATCTTCAATGTGTTGAACCTCTGTTTCTCTGTTTCTCCTTGTCCGTGTGTAATCAGGATGGGGTTGGCACTGATGATGAAGACGCTGAAAGTAAGTAAATTGTTGAATTAATAAATTACCAAGTAGTTTTAACAAACAAGGAAAATTGTGAAAAATAATTTTATCAAACTGTTGTTACACTAAATGTATCCACACCTTCAAATCCCCCCATTACCAATCATGATTATACTTGGAACAAATATAAGAAGTTGTCTAGTGGACAGGATGTGAGGCATGCTATGTTTCTGTAATCTTTTAGGCACTTCTAAGAAACAAGGCATTTTTCCTGGTTTCTTAAAGAGTGTAAAATCCATGACTGTAGGGTCTTACATTAATATCAATTTTGGGCATTCATATACCACAAATTTAATAAATTCACAATGTTACATGACACCCTACAACTGGATTTCACTTGCCTGCCTTTAACACAAAATAACAGCCTATACATCATTTCTGTGGCTCTCTAGCTGGTTGACTTCCGTTTATGTGATTATGTTCACCTCCATGCTGTGTGTGCTTTGACGCCACTGGCTGGTGTTTTCTACATCCAGACTCAGATAAAGTCTGTCAAGGCCTGTAAAGAGTTGAACAACAAAGGCTGGTGTTTTCTGCATCTGGCAGTGAGAATGAAGGGAAGTGAATTAACCTGGGGCTAAAAGGCTGTGCCTCTTTAACAGATTTTCTCCCTCATTTTGTCATAAA